>NC_064811.1:118280152-118393984 GCF_023721935.1 Panthera uncia
TATATATATATATATATCACCTACTAATGGGTATTTAGATTGCTTCCATAATTTGGCTATTGTAAATAATACTGCAATAAACATAGGCATGCATGTATTCCTTTGAATTAGTTGTTTTGTATTCTTTGGGTAAGTGCCCACTAATGGGACTATTGGATTATGGGGACCTGAGAAGAAGAAGAGACATTAAAAAAAAAAGGCAGAAAAATTTTGAAGAACTAATAGCTGAAAGCTTCCTGAATTTGGGGAAGGAAACAGAAACCCAGACCCAGGAGGCACAGAGATCCCACAGCAAAATTTACCCAAGGAGGTCCTCACCAAGACACATAGTAATTAAAATGGCAAAAATCAGTGATAAAGAAAGAATTTTAAAAGCATCCAGAATAGTTACATATAAAGGAAACCTCATAAGGCTATCAGGAGATTTTTCAACAGAAACCTTACAGGCCAGAAGGTACTGGCATTATACAGACATTTTAGTGGGAATTTAGGACTGGCTAACTTAGATGGAGTTTTCAGGGGCCACTTTTAGGGCAAGGCCTAACTCAACTTTTTTTAAAATCTGCCACCTCTGGCAACTCCTCTTCTCAGCTGAAATAAAGGTGCTATGACCTCTAACTCATGCTTGTTTATGGAGTCCTTCCTTATTCTATAATCCCTGTGAGGAACAGTTATTCTCTATAAAACTTCCATATGAAATGTGATCTTTACATAACACTAGTGGGAATAATTCTTAGTGTTCAATAATCTAGAATACAACAATGCTGAGGATGAGAATTCTTTTATGACTTTGAAGATCCAAACTCTATAAACTTGTTTATCCTTCCTAGGAATTTGTTGTTTTCATTACATACTCTTAGTACTAGCTATAGATAAGGATGATATTGAATAATTTGGCTTACATTAATTCATTCTTGCCGCTGGCTCTTATAAGTAGTCTGCTTAGTTTCCTGAACATGTTACAGCTTCTCTTGACCCAAGTCAATATCTGTTGTCTGATTTTTGTGGTCTGATTATCTTCACTCTCCTACTCTCAAATATATATCTCCTTGTCCCTCTTTCAGTATTTATTTCCCTGAGTCCAGGTTGTTTCCTCACAACCCAATTTCCTATCTGATTTTCTCTAAAATCTTGGCTCTGTGTTTTTTCTTTTACTTATTCCTCACATAGAAATATAGTATCTGTGTGGTCATTCCTATTCTAAAATATACTGTCAATATTGCCAGCTTTGACCTGCTTTGTCCTTTGTTTGCTCACTGTTTTAGATCAAGATGATATCCTTGGGAACTGTAGAATCTACCAAAAGGGTACCTACTATTAAGTAACTTGGTGTATTAATGTGAACATAGGCCAGAAATCCAAATTTTAGACATTTCATACTTAGGTATGTATTTCAGCAATTACAAGTGTTACAAAAGTATCTGCTAATTTTCTGAAATGTAGGCCCTTAAGAGTGCTTAGTATAATGTAGTATTCAGCATTTTTAAAGTCACTAGAGGTTTATAAGGCAGAAAAACAAATTGTTTGATCTGTCATGGCTCAGAGATATTCTTATTAACAAACAGTTCCCAGATCTTTCTGTTTTACTATGGCAATAGATTTAATTTTGCCAGATAACAACACTGTCCATTAATATAGCATACTTTATGAATCATCTAAAAGAGTTTTTAGACCAACAAATATCTGAAAGCCTTGTTACAGGTGAGTAGTCCAAAGAGCCAGGAGGCATTTCTTACAGAAACAGTAATCATAAGCAGATGAGGTAAAGACAAAAGGATTATTAGCAAGGTCAAAGTTCAGATTACTGGATACACACCAACTATATAATAGAAATAAATAGAAGCAATAAGTGAGAGTCATATATGTAAGTTTAAATTTTCTAGTAGTCATAGTTTAAAAGTTAAAAAAGCAAGTGAAGTTAATATTTTATTTAACCTCCATATGCCCCAAATTTTAGTAATTTCATTATAAAATCGGTCTTTTTATATTTGTTTGTGTGATAAGAATTCAAAATCTCGTGTGTATTTTACACTTAAAGAACATTTTTAATTGGACTAGTAGCATTTCAAATGATTAACAGCCATACAGGGCTAATGGCTGGGCAGTGAAAGTCTAGATTTTTGAGTTATAATCATACTTTGAGAAAAAATGTTTTGTAGAAAAAATAATGTGAAAGACAATCATAAATTATTTTCTCTTACCTACACAAGTCTTCTTTTATGTGAAGAGAAATCAATTCCTTAGGAATATGAAAAGAAAGTATGCTCTCTGACATCTGCTCCCGGATTCGCATCCACTTATTGTCAGATGTAGGAAATCTATATAATTTACACACTGGGTTCTTTAACACTGGGGGGGGAAGAAAAAAAATAAAAGGTTAGTAGTTAAATTATAAATACATGCACATTAAATAAAGATCAATTAACATAATTATTAATCATTGTACCACTCTAATTATTTGTTTAATCAAAATTTGTTTTTATCATAATTCATTAGTGCATTTGAATTTCTAAGAATTTTGTTCTTCTGTTTTCTTCAGTAGATTCTGAGATATAAAGTTGTTATTAAATTAAAAAATAATACATCAAATTCCAATTCATAAATGTGGCTATTGTGGTTCTCTAATTTACCACCTATTAATTTCTTTCTCTTCCAAAGATTTTCTTAAAGCATATGTATTTATAAATATACGTAAAATATATGTACTTACACATAATACACACGAAAAATATATTTCTGAATTTTTTCTGATCATTGTTAGTCAACTTTGCTCACTTATACAGTAGATGACAACTGACATGTTATTTCTGAGGTTTCAAATGTCCCTACTACTAAAAATGGTTTATTTCTTAAATGCCAGAAAGGTTCCTTGGATTAAGCTCTAGTACAATTCAAATATTACGTATACTTTAGTGCCAATGAGTCAATAAAATACTTTCCTAACATTACATATTGTGAGAAACAAGAAAAGGAGGCTCTGAAAAAACTGTATTTGTGGATGGAAAGTAATTAGGGAAGAAATACAAGATTATGCCATCCAGGATTTTAATAGATTAAGGGGAAAAATGGAGGGCCAGAGATTAAGGTAAGACTTGATACTTTTTTCATGAGGCCAGTATATCTACCACACTCCCAAGCCATTTATTTCAGGTCAGAAATTGATTTTCACTGCTGTTTAGCAATGAATGCCTTTGTTTCACTTATACACCAAAGTTTAATGGGCAATATATTATCAAGTCAATCATCAGTCAAATATTTATGGTTATTTGGCTCTAGTTTATTAATAAAACTGATTAAAAACAAAATTTGATATTGAAATGGAGCACAGGTTACATGGGCCAAGACTACTCAATATATAAGGTAAAATTCCTTTCAAAATTTAGGGCTCCCTAAGACTGTATCTCATTCACTACTTGGGTAAATATATAATAGCTTTTTGAACATTAAAATGAGGATCTATTCATCCATTCCTCTGCAATCATCCATTCTCAGAGGCATAGTCTATACATTATCATTGTCAGAATTGATGATATGTCAAAAACCTTGATTTCAAAGATCCCATTCTTCAACAACTAGATTCAAATCTTCCAGTATACCTACCTACCCACTACTAAGAATTAGCCAAAGTGGTCACTTTTCAAAAATACCAATAGAAGCCAGAATATAGTAGAATATTTCCAATATGTTGAGAGAAAATATTTAAAATCTAGAGTTGTATGCCCAGTTAAAAAAAAATTAAAATAAAATCTAGAGTTATATGCCTGAAGAGATGATATTTTTAACATAAACATTATCTATAAGTTTTATCAATTAGATTATGTCACAGATCCATATATCAAACTAATTTTATTTATTTTCTTTCTTATTGAAGTATAAGTAGAAGTGAAGTATAAGTATATTTTCTTTCTTATTGAAGTATAATTCTTTCTTATTGAAGTATAATGAATATAACATTATATTAGTTTCAGGTGTACAATGTAATGATTCAATATTTATATACTGTACTGCAGAATGATCACCACAATAAGTCTAGTTGACATCACCATCATAGCTATAATTTTTTTCTTGTGATGAGAACTTTTAAGGTGTACTCTTTTAATAACTTTAAACTACAGTATTATTAACTATAGTCACCATGTTGTATATTATATCCCTAAGACTTACTTATTTTATAACTGGAAAAGTGTATCTTTTGACTCCTTTCATCCATTTCACCACAGCCACCCCTACCTCTGGCAACCACCAATCTGTTCTCTGTATCCATTAGCTTGTTTTTTGTTTGTTTGTTTGTTTGTTTGTTTTTTTACTAGATTACACATACAAAAGAGGTCATATGATATTTATCTTTCTCGGTCTGACTTATCTCACTTAGTGTAATTCCCTCAAGTTCCATTCATGATGTCACAAATGACAAGATTTCATTCTTTTTTATGGCTGAGTAATATTCCATTATATATATAGATATATATTGATGGATCAATTAATCAATTGATAGATCAATATCACATTTTCTTTATCTATTCATCTGCTAGTGGACACTTAAATTATTTCCATGTCTTGGCTATTATAAACAATGCTGCTATGAACATGTTGGTGCAGATACCTTCTCAAGTTAATGTTTTAATTTCCTTTGGGTATATTCCCAGAAGCAAAATTACTGGATAGTATGGTAATTCTATTTTTAATTTTTTTAGGAACCTCAATACTGTTTTCCACATCACCTACACCCATTTACAATCCTACTAGCAGAGAACAAGGGTTCCCTTTTCTCTACACATTCTTTCCAACACTTGTTATTTCTTTTGATAATAGCCATTCTAATAGGTGTGAGGTAATAGTTCTTTATGATTTTGATTTGCATTTCCCTGGTGATCAGTAATATTGAATATCTTTTCATGTACCTGTTAGCCATCTTTATGTCTTTTTTGGGAAAGTGTTTATTCATATTCTCTGCCCATTTTTTAATCAGATTTTTTTTTGCTATTGAATTTTATGATTTCTTTATATATTTTGTAGATTGGGCCTCATCAGATATATTTTCTTTCATCTGAAATGTAAGTGAGCCTATAAAAGAAACGATGATATTCCATCTTCTTTTTCTTCTTTTTTCAAGTTTTCATTTAAATTCTAGTTAGTTAAGATATATGGTCAAATTTGTTTCAGGTGTAGAATTTAGTTTTCATCACATATAATTCTCAGTGCTCATCGCAAGGGCCCTCCTTAATATCCATCACCCATTTAGTCCATTCCCACTCACCTCCCTCCATCAGCCCTTTGTTAAGAGTCTCTTTTTTTTAAATTAATTTTTTTAATGTTTATTTATTTTTGAGAGAAAGAGAGATAAAGCATGAGTGGTGGAGGGGCATAGAGAGAAAGAGGGAGCCACAGAATCCGAAACAGGCTCCAGGCTCCGAACTGTCAGCACAGAGTCCGATGCGGGGCTGGAACCCACAAACCGTGAGATCATGACCTGAGCTGAAGTTGGACGCTTAACTGACTGAGCCACCCAGGCGCCCCTGTAGTTAAGAGTCTCTTATAGTTTGCTTCCCTCTCTTTTTTTTCCCTTCCCCCTATGTCATTAATTTTTAAAGTGACAATGTTTCAAAGATGTAAAAATTTTACTACAACCTCAATTCCATCTCTAGAGTTTGAGAAGAAAAGGAAGTATGTATTGAATTCAACGTAGTATCAGTAAGGTTAAACCATTTATGGGATCTCATGAATTCTAATATAGCTAACATGATCAGAAATATATATGCATTCTTTCATAGTAAGACAAAAACTCAATCTCTGAAATGTCCAAAATTTTCCTTAGTAACCTAAGTAAATATTCAATTACTTAGTTTGTGTATACTCAGTTTATGTGCTTCTTTTAAACCTCTGTTTTGTTTTGTTTTCGAGATTATACAGAATTTTTGTATTTCCCAAACTCTGGTTAAGAATCCTTCATTTTTCTTGTCTTTTATAAACAGTAAAGAATAGTTACTTTTTGGAGAATTTGAATTAAGATACAAAACATAAAATGCTTCATATCCTCAGTTATCCCAAAAGTAGCCTTTCCACTTTTGATTTTATTGTTTTTATTTTAATGCTCTTCAGTGTGTTTAAGTATCAACCTTCACTGAAATGGCTTAAGCAGAAGTCAAGGGCAGTTTGATTAATGAGTTCTAGAACTCTCCTCTGACCATCTGGTACATATCAAACAAGGACTCTGTGGGAATGCTACTGTTTTTAAAGAAAACGCTTGGGACAAATTTAAAACAAAAATTCAGGCAACTTGATCAATCTCAATTATATCTCCCAACTAACTTTCATGTTACAGGTTCTGATCTTTTAAAATTCATAGATCTGCAAACATTAGTACTAAATCAGGATCTCAATGTAGCTATGGTGGGGTCCACCTTACAACCCAGTTTCATTCAGCAGCATTTCTTATTAAACACCTACTATGTATAAAGCAAGAACATATACTCGGTATCTTAAAATATCATAAAATGGAGTATGACTTAAAAAATGAAAAAATAAATATGGCCTAACATTTTACTGCTATGCAAATGTATTGCACTGGTTACAAGAAAGACCAGATAGGATGTTCTTAACTCAAAATTCTTACTGTGTTGTTAATGGGGAGATTTTGTCATCTTCATATAAAAGAAAGGCATATTGTATTCATGCACCAAATACTGAACAATGGATCATAAATTATGAATGCTTGTGTAACCTTGTTTTAATGTTTCCTCCTTATAGAAGACATTCAATTCCAACAATTCTGCATACTCATTCCAGTTGTGTGAATGAGTCCATCACTTTCAGCTCTGGCTCATCATTGATGCCAAGTTTTTCTTTATGTAGGAGATGCATTTCTGACCATACAATAGGCCTGTCAACTCAGAACACTATCTAACATCTATTATAAATTCTTTAAAGAGACCCCTGTGTGTGTATGCTCTTCATTTTTTTTCACTGCTTTTGCCAAAACAATTGCTAAAAATATCATGTGACTGATTCTGCCAAGAGAAAAGTAGCAGAGATATTTTGGACTACATCATGGTCTTGAGATGACTTAAGAATAAAGTTCTAAGTTGGTACAGATGTTGTTACATTTCTTTGAAGTCCACTGTCTATGGTGAGCACAGGAACAGAAAGTAGATGGCAGATCTCCCCCCACTCCCCACACACACCAAATTGCAGTACAACTCGAATTTCTATATTGTTTTCTCTCAGACACCATAGCAGCGCTTCTTTAACAAGGTATCTTGCTATGAAATTGTGAAAGCCAAGCTGTCCCAATTCTGAATTATCAAAGTAAAGACGCCAAAGAAATGTTCAACAGAGCCAACACATAGACGACACATTAAAAACAAAACAACATGGCTGTTCAAGAGAACTGGGGTAGAAAGGATAAACCAGAAAGATACCATAGGAATTTGTTTTTTTTCCTGTTTCTGTGTTAGGGGTGTCAGTGGATAGACAAGAAACTTTGCAAATTTAGATTTAGGGACAAGAGAGTTATCAAAAAGCCAAACACTTACTTCCTCTGGTTGTCTTTAATATATTTCTCAAGTGGAAGCTCATATGTGATTATCCTCATGAACTTTCTTGCATTCAGGAGGTGGTAGGAGTCACATATTTAAATGGAATCTGACTTTATTGGCTTTAAGCCTTAAAAAAATCATTATTTTAATGTCCTACAGATTCTTGTAGAGAATTCATTCTGTTGCTTTTAACTATGCAGTTGTTTAATAGTTTAATTATTCAGCTGAATGTACATGCATTGCCTGTTCTCCAAATTCTACATTATACTTACTAAATATAAGTCTGTGTAATCCAATTAGATACTGACATTCCCTCATTTGTACTTGGAAATATCTTAGATTTATATACATCCAAAATGTAGGTTGGCTCTTTTTAAGACTGGATGAGAACTGAAAAACCTAAATAGAAATCACTAAAACACCATCCTGAACGTGGTTATTGAAAAGAGACGGTAAGGAGACCCGACAGGAACACAGAAAACACAGCAAAGAGAGATCTGTTTACAAATAATAAAGATGAAATAAGTTGTTAAAAAATGAACTCCTAAGAATGTTTCATTAATTTTCTCTAGATCTGTTATAAAATCTAACTTATGTTATTGTTTGTGTTGTTTTTAAAGGAGAAACAGAAAAAATGGAATAGAAAATAGGATATTTTCTATGTTGAACAAAGTGCTGCTTCTCTAGTCTAGTCAAACCCATAAGCTCTTGGCCCTCCATCTTCAATCTAAGGCCAAGAATAAGAAAAACTATTATAGATGTCAGACTAGGACATAAAGATAATATTTGTGGGCATTTAGTCTCCAGTTGGTGATAAATTGGTAAGTTTAGTGTATACAATTTGGGTTTTAGTTTTTAGGTGATCAGAAAATGATTTGCTTCATTCTCTCTAGTTTGCATGATTTTCTGTGTTCATTCTAGTTTAGTCATAAAGTAAAAGATACAACCAGGAGAGGTAGACGGTGGCTCATATTTCATTCTGAGCAACCTGAAATGACCTATAGTCCTCTGAACTCAAGCTGTTTCTCACCAATTTCCTTCTGTTCAAGGCATTCCTTGCACCTCAAAGGAACACCTTTCTTTTCTGGCTATATGCAACCTTCCTATAAACTCAGCTGAGCTAGAACCTCCCCTGGGAAGGCTTCCTTGGCCTCCACCTCATCCTTCCCTACAGGTTTCTCTCCTTTGTACTTCGTATCCCAGCTCTGTCATGGTTTTTACCACTTGTGCTACAATTGTCTACTTACTGTTCCAGGTCACCCATTAGAGTGACAGGCTAGTAACTTTGTGAAGGCTAGGACAGTGCTGTTTTGTTCTTGTCCTCATTTTATCTCCTGCATCTAGCACAGTGCCCAGTAAAAATAAACATTCCACAGAAATAAGCTTAAACCTTTCAACTCATGTTTCCCGTCACTACTTTCCCCAGGAGAACAGTTAGAGCACCAACAACTGTGTGAAGAGAGAGGGAAAAATGCAAGAGTGAAGAATACATTTGAAAACCTCACTTCAAGGGAGCACAGGCATCAGAATGAAGGATGAAAAAAAAAACATGATTGAGAGAAAGGTATCCTCACATTTGTCCACAAAATGTTGGCTTTTTAACTCTATCATCTTCTTGCCTTCATTTTTCTTCTAGTTTACCTAGGTGGGGAGTGGAGGAGGTAATGGACTGATACCAGGAAGACAGCTGAAGCATTTAAAGGTGTCTAAGACATGATTTCATTGATTATTAGATCATGAAATTCACTCTTCCATTGAAGCTACTTAACATCCTAAATATATTAGTACACAGTAATGAAAATATATGGTAATTCCCAAAGAGCAAAGTTAATGGACTCTGTCCCATTTGTTAAAACAGCAGAGGGCAAAGAAATCTGGTGAGTAAGTATAAAAGATCAAATGCCAGTATTAGAAGTCAAAATTGCCCCAAATTTTACATATTAGAGAGTTACAAATACAAGGACAAAATCTATTTAAACTAGTGTGGGTAAAATACAACAGAGATATCTTTGTTTATATAAAATGATGTCATCTAAAGTCTGACAAGGTAGTAGATTTCACAGCTCATGAATAAACAGAAAAAAATAAAGGGGGAAACTGGGGACTTGCCTTTCGGTTGGAATTCATCAGGACTCAAAATGAGTATAAAGGGATATATTTTTGACAATCTCTTAAAATAATGTGAGTCATGCATTGCTTTGGATGGGAGTGTTAGTGAGGAGAACATTACCCCAATATTTGGCTCATGTGGTATTGTGAGAGGCAGATAAATTCTATGGTGTCATATGAGGCAGAAAACATTTTTTTAAAGTAATCTCTACACTCAACGTGGGGCTCAAACTCATGACCCCAAGATTAAGAGTCACATGCTGTATGGACTGGAGGCAGAAAACACTTAAAAATGAGAATTTGGCAGTAATTTTTAAGGAAAGTGATAAATTCTTTCATTTAAAAGCTAAATAATTAAATTTAAACATCTTTCTCATGGAGAGAATAACAATGTCATTTTCTGTTACATGAAGCATAAATTGAGATGATAAGATACACTGGCTATCAGCCATCTGACAAGCATTTATTGGGTTTCTATTGTGTTCTGGCCCTGGAGATATAGAAATAAATAAGCAATGCTCTTTTTTCTTAAATAGCATATAATCTAGCATCTTCTGCAAAGTGGTGGATGGCTTAACCCCAATTTGAGAAAAAGAATAAAAGATACAGTGGCCTATTTTGAGAAAAAGCGTGATTCATCTGTGAAGCAAGAAATGCAAAACACCAATAAATTCTCTGAATAGGAAGGCAACTGCATGGATTTAGGATGGAGAGATGGCCGGTCTCCTCATTTTTGTTTAGATTCCACCTTACACAGTCACGGAAATCACAGCTGTCAGATATCCCCTCTATGAATATGAAGGACAGTATACACGTTAATCTACAGCATGAAAGTGGCCTTTAAAGAATATAAAGGATAATTTCATGACTCAAGAAGTATGGAATTCAACCAAGGAAGATGCTGTATCAGATCTAATGCTTGCTGACAGGGGAAAACTCACTCAAAATGTGAAGAAAATAGGAAACCTTGTGACAGGGCCCATTAGTTCCTCAGATTTGGCATAGTATCAGAAGGGTCTATGGGCTGACGTGCATTATACTTTTACAAGGAGAGCTGGAAGAATTGGGAATATAGAGAGAATTATCTTTCTGACAGAATTTTAAAAAGGTATTATTTTTGGTCAGGCTTATTAAATATAAATAACTTCCGAGAAAGACAACTGTGACAATGACAAAAAAATTAGTATGTGACTCCATATGAAACTGATTAAAACAAATGCATTTATGAAATAAATAGCTGAATTATGCTATATTGACTTCACACATGTGAGAGCCAAAAAAGGAAGTCAAAGACTGTCCTAGTTAATGTGATCATTTGAAAAGCACTGATGTGGGGCGCCTGGGTGGCTCAGTCGGTTAAGCAGCCGACTTTGGCTCAGGCCATGATCTCACGGTCCGTGAGTTCGAGCCCCGTGTCGGGCTCTGTGCTGACAGCTCAGAGCCTGGAGCCTGTTTCAGATTCTGTGTCTCCCTCTCTCTGACCCTCCCCTGTTCATGCTCTGGCTCTCCCTGTCTCAAAAATAAATAAAACGTTAAAAAAAAAAGAAAAAAGAAAAGCACTGATGTGCGAAGAGGCTGACCCGTGTATTTGGGTCCCGGTGCTGGTGGGCAAATCTAGGCTTTGATACCAGTCCTTCCGACAGCCTGTCCAGTGCTCTTATATTAATACCACAAGAGCTGTTTGGTATTGTTCGGCTGCAGAGAAGTCCCTCAGTTGATGTGACTTAGCAGGACACGTGAGAGACCCAACTGCACTTCTCTGTTCCCCACCCTACCCCTGCCAACAACAAGCAGTTTTAAGCTTTCCTACTACCATTTTGCTTCAATAAATAAGCAAATAACCAAGTGAATAAGCAAATAACTGTTTTAACAAACTTATGTTATGACCTACATAATTAGAGAGTCAAACTAAATAAGAACTTCATATTTCTAATACTTACTGTGTCTTCTAGTGTGTCTTGTTTCAGAAAATGTAAATGCAGCTGCTGAAAGGACTGTTTTCCCATAAAGCTAAGGTACTTACAGAACTTTCTTAAGAAATTGTAAATTCTGCCCCCACCCCCTCCTTTCTCTCCTTCTGCCCTCCATTCCCCAGACTCCCAACATACACATTCACCTTGCAAGGCAAGCAAGGCATGAAAAAGGTGAGAACTTAGGGGGAAGAGCTTTTTTTCTTGTTAGTCTTACAATAGATGAGTGAATTTCCTGAATTATAAATTAAACCTCTAGAGATATAAATAGAATAGTGAAGAGCTGCTATGAGATATGACATTCTCTTCCATTCACTCAATAAGTACTTCATAACTCACTTGAGGCTGGCAAGTTCCACATAATACATTAATACAAAGACTTGAAAAAAATGTCAGTAGCTCTCTTTGCCTACAGATTAAAAAAAAAATACCACATGGGAATATAATAGATTAATTCCAAAGTTGCTGAGTTTACATAGAAAAATAAATAGAACAATAGACAAAGGTACACACAAGCCAAAGTCATACATATTCTATACCTGTATGATGCACTTTTGTATTTTAAGCAGAAACATTTCACATAGAGAACCTAGTTGCATTTAAATACTTTTTAAAAATCTAGCTTTTGTAACATTTGATTCCCAGTAGTTTTATCTTTCCCTATTGTAAGAAGGCTCAAAGAAAATATTTGTGGTAAATATCCTAGGTTCTGAGTGTTCCTCTGGATCGCATGGACTAAGGACATTGAGAAATATCATTAGAGGAGCACCTGGGTGGCTCAGTCAGTTAAGCGTCCAACTCTTGACTTTGGCTCAGGTCATGATCTCATGGTCTGTGAGTTTAAGCCCTGCATCAGGCTCTGTACTGACAGCATGGAGCCTGCTTGGGATTCTCTCTCTCCCTTTCTCTCTGCCCCTCCTCTGCTCAACCTCTTTCTCTCTCTCTCAAAATAAATAAACATTAAAAAAAAAAAAAAGAAAAGAAATATCATCAGAACTAAGTGGAGTATCACCACCCAAACTGTCACCTCCATAAAAGGAGAAAGGCAGTAATCAATCATCTTTCACTCCACTAAGTATATTTAAATTATGGAAAGCAGCTGCCTCCATCAGTTCCATGTCAGTTGCCTTTGTCGCATAACAATTGATGCGTTAGGAATAGTATCCTAGTAATCTGGAATAGTTAGTATGCCTCTAAGACTCATGCCTTACAGATTTTATGGCACAGGTATATGGAGGTACAGGTTTATTTTTCACTGTGTTCCTTCTGTCTCTTCTTAGGTATTATATCTTCTTACTTAGAAAGACATTTTTCTCTTTCTCCTTGAAATGCATATTAAGCCAATCAGTATTTTAAAATGTCATTTCTTTCTCTGTGCACAAAAAACTACAAGGTTCACATGAGTGAATTACTAAAAAGTTATAATTATAATGTAGATGATTGTGGTGATAACCTGATTCATCCAAACTGTATTTAACATGTACTTAATATGTACTTAATATGTCCCACACTCAATTTTATTTCTCAAAATTGACATTTACTAAATTAAATAGATTATGTGGATACATTAAAATAAAGGATTAAAAGTTTGGTCAATTTTCAGGTGGAAAATAAATGTGAGGAGGACGCTTTGAGGATATATTAGATACTTTAAGCAGCCTGAAAACTTATGAAGTACTTTTAACATACATGGCTTATCTAGCTGTCTGGGTAGACTCTTCACTGCTCATTGCACATCCCTCTCAATATTACATCCTAAATGAAATGAACAACAATATCATTTGCTCATAGGCTAAGAAGTCGCTCCTCTTCTTTGGTATAATCAATCCCTCATTCCATGTAAGTATAATTACTGATTTTTTGTTACTGTTCCATTTTATTTTGAGTTCTCTGTAAGTATAAACAGAGTCAAAAGGGTTGCCTTCCCTTTCTCCATTCCCTATTAGTAGAGGCTTCTGCCAACGAAAGGTTGCTAATAGTTTAGCAGTTATATATTAGTAAGCTTTGAAATTTGGTATCATTCACTAAGCTGATTATTATGCTATCTAAGTCATTGGTTAAATGTACGACATGACAGGGCTAGAAAAATATTAAGGCTTTTTCTATTGTTACACCAACTTGTCAATTAATGGCTTTTTGGTAATAGCATGGCCTACTAATTAAGAGCAAAGGTCTTGGGATCAAAACTGGATTTAAATTCTGGACCTGTCATTTGCCAGGTAGGTGACCTTGACCGATTTCCTTATCTGTAAAATGAGGATTATGACAGTGCCATTTTCATAGCACAGGTCAGAAGGCAAGACATATGAGGCATTTAGCCTGCTGCTTGTCACTGTAATAGTCATTGTTTACTATTATTAATGGTAACATAATTTACATTAACATAAAAATATTAGTTCCATAATTTACTATATATATTATCACAATTTTAACTGGTCCTATAAGTCTCAGTTTTATTCACAAGGTTATCATTTAACACATGGTTTAGTGTCTTGTTGAAATTCAAATATATTACTGTAAGTAACACATTATATACATATATACCCCAGGAATGTACAAATGTGTATATGAATTTTTCCTACTTAACCCATATATCTACTGTTTTAACAACTTTGTTTTTAACTCTATAATTAGAAAGTCAAACTAAATAAGAGCTTCATATTTCTAATGCTTATTGTCTTCTAATGTGTCTTGTTTCAGACAATACCAAATCCAAAGCTAAAAGGAATTTGCTTTGCCATACAGCCACAGTGTTTTTATATCTTTCTTATGGAATTTTCAAGTCTATCCTTCCTCCACAGATGATGGTTACTTCTCATGATTACCAATTCATTTACTAAGTGTTCACAAATGATTCTGTGAGAATGCTGCCCACGTTCAGTATTGAGTTCATGGGAAATTAAAATTTACGTTTATATGAAACTAATATCAGTTTCCAAAACTGAGGTACATACCTGCATTCAAAAAAGGTAAGTTATCTTTTCCGTTCACGCTTTCTGGGGCTGTACATTCACACACCAGTGCACACTAGGAAAGAATAAAAGAAAAAAACACTTATTTGAAAATAACAAAATCAAGAAATGAAATGCTTCCATTTTGTTTGCAAACATGAGGCTATGCACATGGTTTCAAAAAGTTTTGAACAAGACACTTTTGTAAAACTATATTCAGCTTTATCTTTACTATAAGGCCTGTTTAACTTGTGCCTATTTACATGTATATATAATATGATTGAATCACATAATTATAGGCTACATCTTGGTTCTATTGGAAACTACTTAGGAAAGAAGTAAAAAGTGGAAAAGGATTGTCCCCAACATGCCAGAAATCTGCTTCAAGTACAGCAAATCACATTTGACAACCAGAATGGTTTCATATTTCTGTCACCTGGGATAGTTTTCGATCAATAAAAAGCAAATTATTTTCTAGATTTGAAAGGACAGCTTTAAATAAGGACAGCTTTAAATAAAAGATAAAATATGATGAAGCATCAAGTGACATAAGGCGAAAGGAGATTTTCATCTCTGGCAAAACAATGTAAACACTTGTTCATAAAGTATGAGGAAAAATCATAAATAAATTGATCTCTGATTTATATGTTGCTGATTTATAAACAAGTAATTTGTAAATAAGCTGATCCAGAGATCATGGGTCTATTAATCTATGATTAGTAGGTTAAGCTCCTGAGCTTTTACAGAACCAACACTGCTCTGGACAGAGAAGAAACACAGAAGAGCACGTTGCCGTGAGTGAAGCATGCATGGGCAACGATATCCCAGACAATGTAGTATTAAGTGAGGGGACCCCCCTTCAACTTTCTATGAAACTGGAATTAGCAGAGGAAGCAACTCTTCTGGCCCCATGATGTTGATAAGAGACCTATTGTCACACAGACTGACACCAGCATCGCTGGCATCTGTTTCTTCAAATGAGTTCCCTTCTATCGCTAGCCAAAAAAAAAGGGGGGTGGTAGTTTGAGGAAAGAGGAAAGTGAATTTTTAGAGCAAATATATCACACAGAAACAAACAAATGCAAATAAAAACAAAGGAAAACTCAGAAACCAGAAACTTCTTTGGTGAGTTCTGAGGGAAGCAGGCTTTGCTCAAGAGACTCCAAGGGCTCAAGAGAACCTAGGAGGGTGTATCAAAATTGCTTGGGCTATTTCCTGTCTGTTTCCCTCCACCATTCCTTCTCCAGGCACTGGTCCTCTTGGAGAATCATGGCCACTGAGGTCACTGCTAATGATGGAACGTATATGTCTGTCAAACATTTCTAGAAGAAAGACAAATAACTTAAAAGATTTATTTAAATGTTATGTCTATATTTGTATAATCCACTACTTATTCCCCCATCATAACATTCATCACAGAATCAGGAAATGTCTTGATGGGGAAAAATGTGATCTCATAATTTCTTTGGTGCTTCTATTGAGGGCTAGTTTACTGAAAGAATGAATAACTGCAAACAGCTCTTAAAATTTGATGTTCTCTAAATCATTTTCCTGACCAAACCAGAACTCAAAGGTGATCCTTTCTTTTAATCCATAGCTATTTAGGAAATGCACTTCCCAAATCACTAGAGCAATGTGCAATGATGCTTGAACATACTTAAAATTCTTTATTTCTCTTACTTCCAATATTTCTTCTACTCTTTGCAGCCTATATAGGGCTGTTAAAATAATCTTTCATAAACATTATATTCATCATACCAGTGCTCTGCTTGAAAATGTATAATGGTTATTTACTATCCAATCAAATCCAATATCTCATACTCGTATTCAAATTCTTTCATGATTTGTCCATGATATCCTTCCACATAATAACTAGGTAATAGCTATTTTGGAATAGCTTTCCAAAAAAGGATTATCATCTACAATATAATTTATAGGAATGGTTTGGATTAAACTCTTTTAGTAAAGAAGTCCATAATTCATAAGGATCAGGCTATTATCTTGAGAAGCTGCTTCTCTACATGGAGAGAGCTGTGCCTCTTCATAATCAAAACCAACTTTCTGTTTCCTAACAGAAGGCCTATATTATTTTACCAAATGGATACAGACATATAACTTTCATACATCTGCATCTTCCATCTACACTGGAAGGCAGGTACTTAGGATAATTTTAACCTCATAACATTCTTATTTTGCAACTTTTATTGTATTTTAAAGCTTTACTATTCAGAATGCTCTCAAAATTTAAATCCTGGGAACATAACAGGAAATATCCAACAAGTATTTACTAAATTGATAAATATTTTTATATTCGGACTCAGTAATTATTTTCTTCAATTGTTTCCTGAGTGTACTATCTGTGCCATTATTTAAGTTGTGAGTTTTTGAAGCCAAGAACCACATTTCTTATTTCCCCAGGCCATTTTATTTAGTATTTTACAGCTGACCCTAGAATCATTTTTCCACTGTGCTAGGTATTACAGAGAATGCAAAGATTAAAATGATGTGGACTCTGTGCTTAAGAAGGCTCCAGCTATGTATACTGTTTATTGCTATCATTATGATGGATATTTGCAGTGTTATGCACTTACACGGTAGGTGCTCTCAATGTAATGACTTCATATTTGTGATTCTGAGCAGGAATAACAAACACCACATGCCTTTTGTACCACCATAGCACCATAAGCCTAGTGATTTTGATGAGTGCTTTTAAAAATGTCATCTACTGGTAAGTATAGCCAAGAAGAAGAAACATAAGATATATAAAATTCTTGGAGCTTAATGATTTTGAATATCAACTAACAAACCAATTTGCCATGCATTGGGCTAGAAAGTTAACCAAACTGTAAGGACAATGATCATGAAAGACGCAAAGACCAGACTCTTGGCTAAGCACTTTCACATTTGTTAGTTTGTTTATTCCTTAAATCATGGTTGTCCAAGTTTGGTCTGGAATCTCCTGGAGTGCCTGATAACTTGGTCTTTGCATCCTCTGCAGCATCTAGCACAGGGTGAAGACAAAGTCATTTTCATTATAACACTAAAACACTATTTGTCTACCTCTCTCTTTCTCTTATAAGCATATAGTGGAATTTTCTAGAGGACCTATTACATAATCATTTGACAGCTAATGGTATGTGGGCTTGTGTACTCTTCTGTTTTAAACATTTCTTGTTTGAATTTCTAATATGATAAATGTAGACATAAGTCAGCAAAATCTCTAATACAGTAAATATCAACAGATAAAATCCACATAAATTCAAATTTTAAGAGTGTATAATACCATTCAGATACTATAATTACTTGCAAACAATAATTCTAGCTTGGATATCTCACAAGAATTCTAGACTCAAACCTCCAACTGCCTTCATATATTTACACTTGGATGTCTAAGAGGAATTTCAAAGTTAACATCTCAAAATCTCTGGTGCTCCTGCACCTGCTCCTCTCACTTTTCCTTATCACTAAAAATGGTAATTCTGTTCTTTTGACTTTCCTTTGTACCTACAGTCTGGCCACATTTCACTTTCTCTATCAATACCACCCTGATTCAACCCATCTTCATTTGTACCTTGAATCTTTGCAACCAACAGGCTCCATCCTTCTGCCCTTCCTTCTTTTCAGGCCATACTCGACACAAACAATCATAACATTTTGTACATATATTCAAAAATCCTCAACTGTATTTGTATCTAGTTCAGAGTCTAATGGCCTATAAGGGAGCATACAGTCTGTCTCCCCTGCCTGTGGACCTCATCCTCAACTCCTATCACTCTCCTCTTCAACCCCCAATTCCAGTCACACTGGCCTCCTCACTGGTCTTTTAATATCACAGGCACACTGCCACCTCAGGGCTTTTGCTCTTGCTGTTCACCCTAACTAGAATTCTTGTTCCTCTCAGATACCCACATCTTGTTCCCTCATTTCCTGCATGTTTCAGATCAGATATCATATTAACAGTGAGTCATTATCCATGACGAACAATATCCAGACGAACATTATCCATGATCGTCCAAAATAAAATGGCCACAGCCAACATTCCCTAGTCCTTGTACCCTTATTTTTTTATAGCGTATAGTACCATCTGATCAACACTATATGACTTGTTTATTTTGTGATTGTTCACTTCCCTGGAAGGCAGCATCTGTGTCTATTTGTCTCATTGCTGAATATCCAGAACCTAGTAGAATGCCTAGGACATAGAAGGCAGTATTTTTTGATAAATGAACGATGACTATTATATGTCTGCAAATATCTTATAAGGTAAGTTAAGTCAGTTATATTATTCTCAATTGTATATTTGGGAAAAATAAAGGGATGGAGCCTTTTGAGATGGTCCTTAGCTATCCAAGGAGTCTACACTTTCCCTGACCGTGGCTAATGAATATCTTGTTAAAACACCACTTCAAAATATGGGGGGGAAATAGCCTGAGGAGAGCAGCAAATCACCAAAATATGAGTCAGACGAGGCTCGTAGTAAAAAGAAGATGTATTATTACTCCACTTGTATCATCTCTGTCACTGTCATAAATAAGTAAGGCTTTTCTCTCCTTTGGTAGAAATCACCACTACTTTGATCATTTGTAGTATGCCACATTCAAATATAATACAGATGTTACACAAAAGGGGGAGACAAGGCAGGAGGTGATCTCAGCCCCGGCAAAGCCCCACTGGAGGATGCCTGTTAACAATCCTGTCCTGACAAGAAGCCAAGGCCCCTGGGAGGGTGGGCAGGGCAAAGAGGAGGGCTATGGAAGTCTCACTTGATCCTATTGGCTGTTACTTACATGGGGTTTTCTCATCTATTACCTGATTTGATGCTTTTGGTTCCTCCTTCTCCTTTCCCTAGTAGCATATTTTTTCCTTGACTATTTAATTCAAAGGTTGTTCTTGAAAAGTTTCTTCCTCTTTCCTTCATAATTCTACACTCTTTACTGCATTCTCACTCCAGTCTTTATTTATGGACTGGTCAGTTTGTACACAGCATTATATATAGACAAATATTATCACATCTAGGGAGACAATTTTGGATTTTATTTCTTCAAGGTAAAAATGACTTCATTTACTTATTCACTCACTTTCCCTGTGCCAGGCTCTGTTCTAGGTACTAGGGTAAAGGAAAAAACACAATAGACAAAAGCCTTTCTCTCATGAAGTTTAATTCTAGTGAGGGAAATATACAATAGATGAGACAAATAAAATATATATGACACTGGACAGTGGTAAGTACAAGGGACAAAAAATAATGCAGACAAAGGAGATAGAAAGTTTCAGGTAGGGATGGAAATTTTGGATATAGGGCAGAGAAGGCAGAATGAGAAGGTGACATTTTGAAAAAAAAAGAAAAAAAAAAAACAGAAGGAAATGAGGGAATGAAGTATATAGTTACCTGGGTAAAAAAACTACAAAGGTAGACTGAAAACCAAGGTGAAGGACCTGAGTTGGAAAGGTCCTTCATTACCTGGAACATGTAATGAACAGCCAAGAAGCTAATGAGGCTGGATCAAAGTAAGCAAGGAAGAGAAGTAGAGGATGAGGTGAACCATCACACTGAGAGGGCCAACACACTGAAAGGATTTAGGTTTACACTTTCAGGGAGTTGAGAAGCCATTGGAGGAATGACATGTTTTGTACTACATTTTAATAAGTGTTCTGCTAAGAATAGACTATGATGATGGGGGTGTCGGGGAGGAGGAAGAAGGGACAGTTAAGAGACTACTGTAAAAATGTCTGTAACAGACAATGTTGAAAGAGTGAAGGACTCACAAGTCACTCGTTTCTGGATTTATTTAAAAGTCAAAGTCAAAGCGACTGGGTGGTTCAGTCAGTTAAGTGTCCGACTCTTGGTTTCAGTTCAGGTCATGATCTCATGGTTCGTGAATTCAAGCCCCATGTCAGGCTCTGTGCTGACAGTGTGGAGCATGCTTGGGATTCTCTCTCTCCCTTTCTCTCGGCCGCTACTCTGCTCATGCTCTCTCTCTTTCCCTCTCTCTCAAAAATAAATAAACCTTAAAAAAGGTAATAAACTTATAAATGTAAAAACATAACTTAAAAAAAAAGTCAGAGTCAACAGAATTTACTAACAGGATTTGAGTATGAGAGGAAGAAATGAGTCAAAGATGACGCCAAAAATTAAAAAAAAAAATAATTTGAATACCTAATGCAATATTCCACTTGCTATATGAGCTTTGTAAAATGTTGTTACTACTTCTTTTGTGAAATTTTCCTTCTTTAGCTATGAGATTTTAACACTTTGCCTTCTACTACTATGCATGTACATAAAAAATAAAAGTTTGAAACCAGTGTGATATGGTGAATGCCCTTCTGAATGATCTTTGCTTAATGAGAACTGTAAAGTAATAATATGATTTGAGGCAACAAGTAAGTTAATGGCAGAAGACAGAGTCTGGATTTTCATTTATACTGTATTTCATGCTCTGGAGGTTATATGAGATTAAAGATTCAAATGTAGTTTTACGTCAGGGATATTGTTATGAACTGGATTGTTCCCCAAAATTCATTATGTTGAAGCCCAACACCCAATGGGACTGTATTTGGAGACGGCCTTTATAGTGGTAATTAAAGTTAGGTAAGATGATAAGGGTGGGGGCTCTAATCCTATAGGGCTGGTGTCCTTATAAGATGAGACACCAGAGCTCACTGTCTCTGTGTACATGTGCCAAGGAAAGGCCATGTGAGGACACAGCAAGAAGTCTGTAAGCCTGGAAGAGAGCTCTCACCAAGAACTAAGTCATCTGGCACATTGACCTGGGACTTCCTAGCCTCCAGAGCTGCGATAAAATAAATTTTTGTTGTTTAAACTGTTCAGTGTGTAGTATTTTATTATGGAAGCCCATGCTGATAAAACAGGTGTTAATCTTTTATCTATTTCAATATACATGAGAGATAACCTGTGTCACTCACCCACAAAATTCTGGTCCTGCTAGTTTTACTTCATTCTCCACCATTCACACAAAGTAAGGAGGGGGATGTTGTTTTAGAGATAACATTTATTTCAGTTACTTTGTCTTTTCACATGTTTTAGTCATTCAGGACTTAAGTCACCATTCGTGGACTGTGTTAATACACTTCATACAGATTTGGATTTAGCATATCTGCAAAAAGAGTCCCTGCATTTGCATTTCTAACAAACATCCCAGAAAATTCAGATCATGCTTTGTAAGCCACTGAGATAAAGTTATTTCCACGTAATTCTTCTAAATGTCATACCTAGTGGACATTACTACATGTTTTTCACTGAACCATGAGTATTCTGAAGGATTGCCAACAACATTTATAATAACTTTATTAAAAATGCATGAAAGGTCAATGTTTACTAAGAACCCAGACAGGACAGAACTAATGCCAACAATGATTAGCACATTTATCATTTTAGTCAACTTACGACTTGTACATGGTGCGTGCTGACACTGCCACCTCCTATTTCCAGAACAGTGCAGTTGAGTCTTTTCAAGTTCACATTACTAAGTCAGAAACATTATGTGGGGCTTTGGGGAGGTGTATTCCTGGGTACCTAGTTCTCCGTTTATGAGAAGAGTATGATTCAATTTGTACTACCTCATAATAGCAACCCAGGAAAGGAGTCAGGGGGTGGGCAAGCTTTGAGAAAACTAGAGAGGTAGCTAATAATCTATTAATCTATTAATCTAATAATCTAATAATAATCTATTATTAGCTTGGAGCAGGCAAAGTCGTACTCCTTTGAAACAGGAAGTGTTTCTGCTACTGGTCTCCTGGCATACTGCCACAGGACGAGGCACGATTATCTGCCTTTTTCTGTTCTCATTCTCTCACTTGGCCTCCAAATCTTTCCTCCTTAATCTTGATACAAGCGTTCATGTGGTGGTGACTAACACAAGTTTTATATAGAACTCTAAAGGAAACAAGGATTGAATGAAGGGACCCCATAATTGGGGATCTGCTGCAAAACTCACAACAGCCCTCACATTGTCAGGCAAATGGTTTCAAACTTTGAGCCTCCTTGGAATATTTTCATGATTTTTGATATGTTTTGAGGGAGAGTAGGGGAACAGAGAAGCACAAGGCTTGCTGAGCAGGTAAGACCCAAGCTCATTCTAGGGCAAGAATAATATTCTTTTGAGGGGCAGTCTTGGGTTTCTTTCATAAAATTAATAATTCATTGTATTAGATAAACACCATTTCCCATGTAGATGTTTCCTCAGCACCCAAAATCAAATATGCCCCTAGATAAGGGACACTAAGCCAGAAAGTAAGTCACTATAGGTCTTATCATTAGAGAATGCTTATTTATGAAAAGGTAGGAATTATAGTGTATATACAAAGTCTTTCCTGAAAAAAAAAAGGCAGTTTGTAAGTCTATCCACTGTGTCTCAATAAAGTAGGCAATTGCATTCCTAAGACAGGAATTTAAGTTAATTCTTATATTAAATTTCTCTTTCTTAGATAAAAGAAAGTAAAAATCCTGGACACCTATTGATATGCACTGGGGACCTTTATCCTCAGCTTCAAGGAAGCTGCTTCACCTCTAGCTGGCATTGCCCCTCCTCCAAAGCTGCCCCTTCCATTTTATGCTATTTCTACTTCTCTCTCTGCAATTTCATCAGGCACAATATTATCAAATCTGCTCTCCTTCACATAAAGATGAAATTTAAATTCAACTTGCGTCTCTTTCTAAAGAGGGTTTTGAGAGTAGAGAAGTGGTTACTTTTGGCGATAGCCCTCCCAGAATCTTCTGTGCATTTTGCTTAGGGTTAATTAGGGCAGAATGCAACAGTGATCAATATTTTTGTTCCAATTGAGAGGAGGCAGTGTCAACACAGGAGCCAGGGCGAAGAAGAAGGTGTTTCTGAACAGCGCATGGCTTTGCATAGTTCCATGCAAACAGACACTTTGGTTCAGTGGATGAAACATACTTCTGGCACTCCCATTCCAGAGTTGACTTCTCATTTTGCCTTTAAATAATGAGATTTCACACTTCAAAGACGTGTTGATAATTCAGGCATCTGGCAAAACTGATCATTTCTAATTTAATTTGTGCATTATGCTGACTGAGACCCTACCTTTTGTCCCTGCACATCTGTCGTGATGTGGTCGGCTTCCCCATCCTCAATCTCCCCCATCTTCACGACACTGACTTCTATGGTGCCAACAACTTTGCCACCATCTGAAGTTCTGCAACCAAAAATAAATGAAACGGAAAGGTAAGAATCTTCTCTCTCCTTAAAATATGCCCAAACATGTTTGTTTCTGAAAACCACAAATATTGCTATTTACCTTCATTGGTCTTAATTAAACAAATCTGCATAAAAAACATCAAAACAAGTTAATAGTGTTGGTATTATTTTTAATTTAAAAAAAAGTTAACCACAAACTTAAGAGGTAAGTATATGGACTGTCAAAAGCTACCTCATGAAGGGAACACCTCCTCCCGGCTCTTAGGAGTAGACACAAATATCATGGATTGGTGTCCTGGTTGGCAACACCACATCCCCCACAACAGCAGAAACCATGGCTCCTCTATGCCAACTGCATGGAATGTTGTGCAAATCTGTTATAGAGATTACAGCTGAATAAAATAGAAGAGAGTATAAACATCCTTATATTCCTCTCTGATTGGACCACTGGCCACAAAATCTGATTCTGTGCCTTCTCCCTAACATAATTTTTCTTTTTTTTAAAAAAATTATTTTTAATGTTTATTTATTTTTGAGAAACAGAGACAGACACAGTGTGAGTGGGGGAGGGGCAGAGAGAGAGGGAGACACAGAATCCCAAGCAGGCTCTAGGCTCTGAGCTGTCAGCACAGAGCCAGACGTGGGGCTCGAACCCACAGACTGTGAGATCATGACCTGAGCGAAAGTCGGACACTTAACCGACTGAGCCACCCAGAAGCCCTTCATTTTCCTTTCTAAGAGACGAGGTAAAGGAGGTTCTCTTCCAGTAAACAGAAGAAATTTAAGGTACATGCAGAACAGAAATTAACGTTAGAGATAATTTAGTGCAACCTATAACTTAATCAAATAAAGAATCAGAGACTCAGAAAGATGAAAAGTCTTATCTAAGGTAACAAAATGGCGGGGTGCATGGGTGGCTCAGTCAGTTAAGTGCCAGACTTCAGCTCAGGTCATGATTTCACAGTTTGTGGGTTTGAGCCCCGTGTCCGCCTCTGTCCTGACAGCTCAGAGCCTGGAGCCTGATTGGGATTCTGTGTCTCCTTCTCTCTCTGCCCTTCTCCAGCTCATACTCTGTCTCTTTCTCTCTCAAAAATAAATAAACATTAAGGTAACAAAATGGCAAAACGAGAAATCCAGGTTTCTAGCTCCTTCAAGTCTGTTGGTCACTGAAAAACTTCTCTATTTAATGATGCTGATAATTTTATTAAAGATTTTTGCCATCATTAATGTCTTCAATGAATTTTCTGATTAACAATAATTAAAGACAAAAATAAAATTAATAACCACCATCCTTTAAGGTTCTCTAATTTCTTTTCCTGGACAAGAAAAGACATAGAATAAATAGTGCCATCATACCATTGGAACAGGGTGACACATAATGATATTTTCCCCTTGAATCTTATTTTGAAAATAGGTAGCAAGCCACCTCCTAGGCATGCCATTTTGCTATAACTTCTTTCTAGGTCTAACTGACTAACAGAAATGCAATGCTTCATATTCTTCCATCATGTTTTTTTCTGAAATTTGTTTTTATCTTTAATTAGGATACAAATAGTGTATTTCTTTCAACCAATTCTTTCTAAGTGTCATGATATTATTACTAAAGAAGTCAGAAAAGAGGATTAGGAAAATTTTTATAAAGTAGTTTAGCAAAATGCTAATTAAAATAATGAATGTGTTAGGTGAAAATGAAACCCAATTATGTTACTAGATCATGGTAGGTATTTCTCAAAAAACAAAAATAATAAAGTATACCCTTTGAAGTATGTTTCTAAGAAAATTGAAAGAGTAAAATTCTGGTGACAAATGCATACCCAATGTCATAATGTAATAAAATAAAAATGTGTACATAAAGAAAAGTGTTTTACTTGTTAAGTGGTGTATTAAGATTTCTTAGTAACATATGAAATAAAATGCTTTTTGGTGACTTTAAAATCAGTGGAAATCATATTGACTCAATTATTTGAAATTTTAATACAGAAACTTTAAACATTCATCATAAAGAAGATACGTATATGGATGGCATTATAATCTATGATTTGTGAAAAGCTGCATCAGCTCCAATTCTGGGATAGTTTTAAAAAAATCATTATACCATTTTCCCACTTGAAAATGACATACTAACTTGTCATAAATCATGATGTGACTTAACTCTGCACAGTTATTCAGTACTGGTAGTTATTAATTAAAGAGTTTAATAAGAGCTTTCATTGGCACTACTCAGCTTTTTCTAGAGGTTTGCAGGTTCTTTTTCCCCCAAGTGGATTATCAATAACAATTACAGACATCTTTTTCTTCACATACTAGTTGTTTAGAAATGTTTTGCTTGAGCAAATTAAGCTAGCTGAATTTCTAGGAATGCAAAGCCTATGTGTTACTGTCTACATTTTTTCAATGCACTAAACCAAATAATGTGATAATTATTTGAAGCCGAGGGTAGATTTTTCACACCCCCACCCCTCACCGCAGGACTGAGTAATAAAACAATATATGCCATAGTTGTTAAAAGCATGAAAGCAGGAGTTTTGAGCTACCTGCTAGCTGCATGACCTGGGCAAAGAACTTAACCTCATGACACTTTGTAAAATGGAGACTGAGAATTTTCTTGTAAGGATTAAATTGTGGCATGATTTATGTCAAGTGCTCAGCACAATGCCTTCTATGAGATGAATACTCTTTCCTGCCAGCCCTGCTCTTTGTCCTAGTAGTAGAGCAGTGGCAGGAATAGTCGTAGTAGTAACTGTAGTGGTAGTACCAGCAGCGGTGGTAAGAGTAGCCACAGCAGCAGCAGGAATAGACTGTGATATCGTTAATGTATCATATTTAATTCGATCCTCTTCAGGAATGTTACTAAAATAGGCAGCTAAGACTATAGTAAGAGGTTACAGGATCCCATGGCACATGCGTTTCAACAGTGATTGAGTGCTCACCAGAGATGCAAAGAATTAGAATTAACAGATGATATTATGAAGCTTACACTCTTAGTAGCTCAAACAACACAGGTTTATAACTAATTACAATGCGGCTGAACCTTTCAAAGTGCAAAAGTGAATGAATAAGCGATGTACTATGAGAGTAAGCTTCTGAACTATAGCTCTCTCTATTCCCTTTAAAACAATTATCTGGCTACTTTTTAAAGAATTTTAATGCCTTCAGGGTTTCCTACTTCATTTTATCTCCTATAGGCTTCCAAATAGTCCCAGATTAGAATCAAAGCAAGGAGCTTGCTCAATCTAGGGACTCTAGAATGATTCTAAAATCTTTTTTTTTCCCAAAACAATTTTGGATAGGGAGCTCTAACTACTCTAAAGCAAGTCTCTTCATCTGAGATTTGTGGACGACAAAGAATGGGGCATCCAAATTATAAACTAAAGAGCTGAATCCAAGACACCTAAAGTATGGTTCACCCTGTCGATGAACTAGAACATAAAATGTAGAAGGTGTTTTCTATTTATTCTGCAACAATTTAACACACACAGAGTATGGGTATTCAACACTTCTCTTCAATCAGGGGAGTCATGATTGAAATATCTATTTCATGTTTCCAAAGGCTACTTCAAAGGTGATTTCCTACACATTTAGAAAAAACATTCATTATTAAATGTTTAATTATGCTTTCAATTTATCACCCATCAGGTTCAGGGGGCTAGTAATAATAGCTTAACTATTATTTATCACCAAAATTCTACTGAATTTTATCTAGCGGAAATCACTGTATCTGCATAGAAGATATATAGAAGACATGTCTGGGGTAGGAACCAAGAAATCCAAGTGTTACTTGCAGTTCAACTGCTAACTAGCTATGTGACCAATGAGATATCACTTCAGCTCTCTGGATTTCAGTTTTCTTCGCTGCAAAACAAAGAGTTGGTCTCTAATAGCTATTCTCTAATACCAGCACTCAAGCCCAGTGCTCTGGTCACTCCTGTGATTGCATCATATGATTCTATCATAGGCACCATAGGCCATCACGGGCTGATACAGCCTTGGGGAAAATATCAGGTACATTCTAGCCTCCCCTCAGTTCTCACCTTCCCATACTACCTTCCCCCAAAACAAACCAAAGAAGCCAAAGTCATGAGAAACCTGGCAAATACCTTAACGCTTGGAGTCGAATAAAAGGGCTAGTTTTTCTTATAATATCCAATGCATACATACATATTTTACTGCATTTACAGCACAGCATCTAGGCATTTTTACAAGGATACAAATTTGACTGAGCTAAGAAACAAAAGTGATCTTTACACACTTTCCTAGCAATTTATATGGCAATAAGCACAGGCTGCAGTAATAAATAACTATCTCAATCTACATGAACAACAACAACAAAAAACTGCCATTTCAGTCACTTGACAGGTCATTACCACTGTTTAATGCTGAAAGCTGTAAGAGAAGTAAAAGATGAATAGTTCATGGCCGATAAAGTATTTTGATCACAACATCAAAGTTCCTAGTTAAATTCAGCAAATATAGTAGTCCCTCTTATCCTTGGTTTCACTTTTCACAGCTTCGCCTTCTGAGGTTTTGGTTGCCCATCATCAACTGTGGTCCCGAAACAGATGTTCTTCTTTCTGACATATCATCAGAAAATCAACAGTAGCCTGGGTCACAATACCTCTGTCATTCACCTCACTTCATCTTATCATGTAGGCATTTTATCAACTCACATCATCACAAGAAGAAGGGTAAGATATTCTGTGAGACAGGGACCACATTCACGTAATGATTATTACAATATATTATTATAATTGTTCTGTTTTATTATTGTTCTTGTTAATCTTTTCCTGTGTCTAACTTATAAGTTAAACTTTTCCACAGGTAGGTATGTATAGGAAAAAAACATAGTATATATAGGGTTTGGTACTATCCACATTTTCCATTGGGGGTCTTGGAATGTATCCTCTACAAATAAGATTTGTGGGGGGGAGGCTTCTGTGCACTAATATTTAACCATGCCAACAAGATGGAAGGCAAACAAGATTTTCAGCAATACAAGTCTACATTCCTTTCTCACTCAGATTTTCAGCACGCAGAGTAGATTACTGGTTAAGGTTCTTTAAAATCTGCCTTTAAAATACCTCCCCTAATGCTTTCTAATGAAATATTCAATCACATGCAGAAACATACACTTTTAGAGGACTGAATGAAAGGGAGTATAAAACAGTCTTCTAACAAAAGAAAATTTAATGACTCTTCCTCTAGACTTCTTCACCACCTACTACACTATCCTTACTAGAGCGAAACGAAAAAGAAAAAGAGAAAAAAAGAAACTCTGGAAATGTTAAACAGCAGCATATAAATAACTCCTCTGTTTTGGAAATGCCACAGAGATGCAAACCAACAAATGACTCTGTAAACATCTAGGGAGAAACCATCATTAGCACTGCCAGTTTTTGTGAATATAAAGTAGCCCTGTGCTATGCACAGGATCTTCAGCTGTGAGACGTGCCTTGCATTTAAACTGTCTAGACATGGACCCGAGAAATACAAATTTCACCCAGACAATAAAATAAACAAAGGTAAACAAATAGAGTTAGTGAGTGAGGGCATCCTGAAGATCTTTCTGGTGCATCCGGCGATGCTAGATTTACTCAGGGCTGAAAGAAGTGAGAGTTCTATTTAAGTATGTATAACTAAGCACACCTCTATTCTGGCTGAAATTCATAAATGTCAGAAGCCATAAAATACTTTCAAACTATTACTTAAATAAAACTTTCAGTAGTTCTTAACATTATAGCTTATATGCTCCAAGTTTTGGTCCCTGGTTTTCTCATTATAAAGCTCGACTTCAGAAATTCCATCCATAATTACAATTCAAGTATCCCGTGTCTGAGGATCTATCATAATTCTACATTCCCTACTCTAACTTCTTTCATCAGGGATAGAATTTCTTTAACCTGGTCTAGAACTCCAAATTCCTTTTGTCCTGATATTTTACATTCTGTAAGCTTGAAACTAAACTGTTCCTCAAACTCCAACTCACACATGTCAAGAGCACATCATTTCCAAAGAAAAATATGCCATAGAATATTCCATCTCTACCTGTGTCTTGCCTCTACCTTCTAATAAGTCATTAAGCCCTGCTGACTAGTCCTCTAGAATGTCTCTTACACACGTCCCTTCACAACGGTAACATCCCAAGCAGTTTTTTCACCTCTGTTTCATTACGCTGGAAGAACCTACTTTCACCTTCCATGAGCCTTCTCTTGCATTCCATCCATGTCAAGTTTTCTTCTTTTTTTTGTTTTTTAAATTTTTTTTAATGTTTATTTTTGAGAGAGAGAGACAGACAGAGACAGAGTGTGAGCAGGGGAGGGGCAGAGAGAGAGGGAGACACAGAATCCAAAGCAGGCTCCAGGCTCTGAGCTGTCAGCACAGAGCCCGATGTGGGGCTTGAACCCACGAGCTGTGAGATCATGACCTGAGCCAAAGTCGGCAACTCAACCAACTGAGCCACCCAGGTGTCCCAAGTTTTCTTCTTTTTTCATTTTATTTTTTTAAGTTTTTATTTATTTATTTTGAGAGAGAGAGAGAGCGAGAGCGAGAGAGAGCAAGCACAAGCATGAGTGGGATAAGGGCAGAGAGAGAGGAATAGAGAGAATCCCAAGCAGGCTTTGCACTATCAGCATGGAGCCCCATGTGGGACTTGAACTCACCAACTGTGAGATCATGACCTAGGTTGAAATTAAGAGTCAGACCCTTAACCAACTGAGCCACCCAGGCATTCCTGTCAGGCTTTCTTATTAAAGTACATATTATTCTCTTTCCTCTATTATTAAATGTCACCATATTATTTCTTTCCTCTATTAAAGGTCCTGAGACATTGTCTAATGCCTGCCCAGAGAGACTGCAGTATAGCCTGTCTTTAAAGGCCTTATATCAGTACTTGTCAAGGGTTTTGGGGAACTTGGTGTTTTTGGTTCAAACTTATCTATACCATCACACACCATTAAATAACAGAGTATGGTTTAGTGAGCAGTGCAGTGAACTTTGAGTAACAAAGTCCTTGGTTACTTTACAGTAAACAGCTATGTGACCATGAGCAAGCAACATAGCATCTATAAAGATGTCCCCAGCTATACAATATGAAGATAGTAAGCCATCCTACTTATCTCACAAGATTTATGTGACCAAAAACAAAAGATCTTAAGTGTAAGTACAAAACTGCTTTAATGTATGGCAGTGACTACTATATTGTACAGTCTGGGCCACAAAGCTTCAAGAGTACATCACAAATACATTTCTTCAATTTTCAGACTCATTGGCTCATAGCATCTTCTTTACTGCTAAAAATAGTACTATTCAAATATAAGTAATTATCCTAATAGAAATAAGTTAAAGCATATCTTTCCCTCTTCATGACTTTATTAAAAAAATATATGATAAGTTATGTTTGGAAACTTGTTGATTCAATGTAAAGGTGAAGTATAAAATACATCTTTAAACTTAAGACATATCCTGCAAACAAGGTGAGAAAACAAGATCGGCATCTTGTAAATGAATTTGTCAGGATTCATAGGCAACCAAACGTATATTAAAAATAATAGGATATCAAGAGCTGCCCACTGGTACATAATGAGTTGTAGGTAAGAGGGAGTAAGTACACTCTACCCTCCTGCATCCACCGAATGCAGCTATAAAACCTGGACAGATGGACAGAGTAGCTGTTTGAAGACTCAAAGTAAATAGCACCAGGAATATTGGGGTAGATCAGAATTTTAAATACCACTGAGCCAGCAGTGAGTTTACCATTTCCCCCTTTCTGGTAGCTCCTGATCTGGACTCAACAGAGCCCTAAGCCTAGAGGTGGTCAATGGTGCAAACAGAGAGAACTCCAGGAGAAGGCCTCAAATTCTGGCACAAGGAATATAAAATGGGTTTCCCAACACTCAGAAGAATGGTTTTCATTTTTATTTTTTCCACTTTCTCACATCCCAGCCCCCAAGTAATCCAGTGGGGGCAGCAGTAAAAGTGACAGCAAAGAGGAATTGCAGGAGGCTGAATACTATGAAGGAAGGAAAGTCTCCTCTCTGATTGCAGTTGACATCATAAGGGTGTAGGGTGAATCCCTTTACTTTTTATCTCTCTCTGTTCTTCTGCTTCTTGGTCCCTGAAGAGGGTGCAGTTGCATAGCAGAAATAAAAATAAATAAATAAATAAAACCCCAGCTTTCTGGCTGGAGGATCAAACGGGAAGCCACAGGAAACAGGAACGTGCCAGGGATAGTGTGAAGAGGAAGGAGGCCAGGAAAGGGACTTCTTAATATTGTTCATAAATACCTGGCCTCACCTCAAGCTGTGCACGCGTGAATCTAAATAGAATATCAGAGACTTTGAGAAATAATTTATGGACTCGACTACCCCCCAGGTCTCAGACTGTCAACTGAGTGACAAAGATGAAGGACAGGTCTTAATGATACAACAAAAGCTTTGAAAATGTGAGTGATATTGAAACTACTATATGAGGTTTCACAGGACGTAAGTTCAGCTCACAAACATCTAGCAATGAACAAATGGAAACTGACATAAAAAAAATTATCATTTATGGTAGATACAAACAAAATGCCTAAGTGCAAAGATGTATAAGATTTATATACTGAAAATTACAAATGCGGATGGAAGAAATTAAAGAAGTTCTAAATTAATGGCAAGACAGATAGTGTTCATGTATTCAGACTCAACTTTATAGAGATGCCAGTTCTCCCCAAATTGATCTATACATTTAATAAAATACTAATCAAAATCCCAACAAGATCTTTTGTAGATAATGATAAGCTAATTCAAGAAGTTATAAGTCAGGGCAAATAAATAGAACAGCCAGAGTAATTTTAAGAAAGAAGAACAAAAATGGAGGATTTGCATTTACTGATTTTAAGACTTATTGTAAATATACAGTAATCAAAACTATGTGGTGTTGGTGAAAGGGAAAATATATTTATAAATGAAACAATACAGAGGCAACATGATCAATTATTTTTTGACAAAGGTATGGTCAATTAAATAAAAAAGACTAGTCCTTTCAACAAATGGTATTGAAATAATTAGACATCCATTTGGGAAAAAAAATGAACCTTTGTCTTGACTTCACAACTGAAACAAAAGTTAGAATGCTTCACAGACCTGAATGTCTAAAACGTTTTATATAGATATAGATATAGATATAAGAAAAAAATCTTCATGAATTGGGTTTAGTCAAGTGTTCTTAAATATGACAAAAGCAAAATCTAAAAAGGAAAAAAATCAGTAATTTGAACCTCATCAAAATTGAAAACTTTTGCTCTGTGAAAGATATTGTTATGTGAATGAAAAGACAAGCATTTGACTAGAAGAAAATAATTGCATATTATGTATCTAACAAAGAATTTGCTTCCAAAGCCCATAAAGAGTCCTCAAAACTCAGCAGCAAAAAAAGGAACAACCTAATTAATAAATGGGCAAAGTTGAACCAACATGTTTCAAAAGAGGATATTCAGATATCAAATAAGCCATGGAAAATCATTCGGTGTCATTGGTAAACAGGGAAGTGAAAATTAAAAGCATTATGGGATGTCACTATATGCCTTAGGATGGCTGATGAGGATGCAGAACCACTGAAACTCTCATACGCTGCTGGTGGGAAAAAAAAAGCATCTTGGGTGTTTATACAACTCAATATACACTTACCATATGACCCAGAAATTCCAATCATATTTACCCTAGAGAAATGAAAATTTAGGGTCACAGAAAAACCTACACATGAATATTTTACAAGGCCCTCTCATAATCATTCCAAATTAGAAACAACCAAAATATCCTTTAATGTGAATGGTTACACAAACTATCTTACAACCATATAGTGGAATCCCGCTTAGTAATTAAAAACCAAAACCAAAACCAAAACCAAAACTGTTGATACACATAGCTTGGATGAATTTCAAAGGCATTGGACTGGGTGAATGAAGCCAGTCTCAAAAAGATACATACTCTATGATTCAATTTATATGTCCTGGAAATGAAAAAGCTATGGTAATAGAGAACATACATTGTGGTCAGAGGGGTTAGGGTGGGTGGAGGTGTGAATTAACAGGGAAGTAGGAGAGAGATTCACCGTGGTGAAAACAGTTCTGTTTCTTGACTGTGGTGGTGTTTACAAGAATCCACACGTGTTAATAGATAGAACCATATAACAATAAAAAGTCAATTTTACTGTGTGTTAATTTATAAAATACGATAAATTAGAAAGGACACAGCCATTTTCTCTGATAATAAATTAACAGCAAATAAAAACAGCCATTCAGTCTGGGAATAGAGAATCCAAATCATTAAAAGGTTATCCTATTCTATGTGAACCAAATCTTCCAATTTCTAGCAATACTGACTTGAAACAGCAAAGTCAAAGTGTCAATTTATCCCATGCTCTATACTTTCAAAATATATGCTGACATAGAAATGTCATATGTGAGAGAAAAAATCCACATGAACCATGGGGAACATTTCATCAGACTAGAGAGGAAGGTGTTCATGCAGGAAGTTCAGTGAGTTTCCCAAACCAATGATTCCCATTCATGGGATGAACCTACCAACTAAAATTACTCACATTTAGACCTACAAAAGAGAAACTATTGCTAAGGCTTTTTGTTGTGTCAACTTATTTTATTACATTTATTTGTTTGAATTTTTATTTTGAGTAAGAGAAAGAAAGAAGATTGAGAGGAAAAGAGCACCTCCTAAGCAGAGATCATTAGAAGAGAAAGGAAATATCAGGGAGAAAGTAACCATATGAGGTCATGCATAGATTGCTTCAGACATTATTTGAAAGCAAAGATTATACATACATACATTTTTAAGACCATTTTTTTCTTACTCAAAATGGACATGCTCCTGGAACAGAAACTCTTCACAAGAATGGTTTGCAAATGTCACTAAACCAATCAAAATATTCTAAGACATTCTGAAAACATTCCAAAAATAGTAGGCATGGGGAATTAAAGGAGGCAATTATTAAATAATTAGCAATAAATACTAGTGATGGGTCAGTACTTAATACTCAAATTTTGAATTATGTATATTTTTATCTGTGTTGTGCTTTGTAGTTTATGACAGTTCCTTAATGGTAGGAAACAGTGCTAAGAGATTTTTTTTTAAAGCTAGAATTAAAAAAGTTATACAGTATATGGTCAAAGTTTTACAGTGTATAAACATAATTTTAGACTATAATGTTTTTCAAACCTATGTAGTAAGAAATTCACTAAGCTTTAAATTGCACCATGGGGCATGCACTCTGAAACCAAGCAATTCTTAGTGTCTATATTTTTATGCTTAATTGCATTTGTATCTGCATTACATTCTTTTATTAAGCTATAAAATCTTGTGGTTTTAAAAATATTTTTTCTCCTTTAATATGACAACATTTTAAACCAAAAATCCTTTAAAAATAAGTTCAAAAACCAGAAAATATGAATTCATTTACAAACTTTTATTAAGGACCTACTATGTTGTAAGCACTATTCCACGCACAAGGATTGTTGCAACAGAAAACAAAACCAAAATCCCTGCTCTCATTGAATTTGAACTCAACAAATAAACAAATAAATGATACATTAGAATATGATAAATTCCATGGAGAAAAATTAAGCAGGGAAAGAAGGTGGATGAGCATCGGGTTGGGGCTGCTACTTTATACTCAGTGGTTAGAAAAGAACTCTCTAATACAATGCCATTTTAACAAACACCTAAAGGCAGTAAGGAAGTAAGTCACATATCTTTCTTTGGGAAAATCTTTTCAGGCAGAAGAAACAGATGGTCCAAAAGCCTTGGAACCTGGTCCCCATATTCAAGGAGGAGAAAGAACCATTATGGCTAAAGCTGGGTAGGGTAGAAAGAGCGTACAAGAAGACTAAGTAAGAGAGGCATTCATTCTTTTTACATTTCTGCCCAACGAATGACCACAAACTCACAGTGTAAAGATCAGAAGTATGGATCATGTCCTCAGCTCAGGGTCTCACAAGAATGAAATCATCACGTAGGATGCACTCAATTCTCCTGCCTCATGGAAGCTCTAGGAAAGAATCCACTTCCTAGCTCATTCAGGTTGTTGGTAGAATTTATTTCCTTGTGCCTGAATGACTGAGGTCCCCTTTTTCTTGCCAATTATCAGCTAGTTTCTTGCTACTGACACTCCATGCCTTGAGATCACCCTCCCATTCTTACTATGTGGCCCTCTCCATAGGCAATTCATAAGAGGGCAGTTTGCTTTTTCAAAGTCAGCAGGAGAGTTTCTCTTCCTAGTATGCTAAGATGGTAACTTATACAAGGTTATCCCAGCTACCTAGTATAATGACTAGTGGTTATCCCATCACCTTTGGCACATGGGGTAACCTAATAAGGGAAGTAACTATCCCATCATATTCACAGGCCCCACCCACATTCAGTGGGAAAGTATCATGCATGGCATGTACACCAGGGAGCTGGGAATCTCAGGGGACATCTTCGCAGTCTGCCTACCACAAGCAATGGTGAATCATCTAGAACTCCATAGGACACTCTAAAAATATTTGCCTCGTGAGTGAGATGGAAGACTGAAAGAAGATTCTAAGCTGACACATAAGTTTTAAAATGAGAATCTGGGCTGCAGTGCAGAGAACAGACTGCAGGGAAGCAAAGAGAGAAGCACCAAAATGGGTTAGAAGAAATTAGGATGAAGTCAAGACATGTCAGATTCTATTTTTATTCTGAAGGGAGACAAACTAGATATTGTGATTGGTTGGCTATAGATAGTAAGAGAAAGAGGAATCAGAGACTACAGAGACTATAGCATGAACAATGAGAAGGGTGGAATTGCAATTTCTTGATATGGGTAGACTGTGAGGATACATAGGATTTTAGGGGAAGGAAGGAGGCAGACAGGAAGGGAGAGTTCAGTTTTGAACATTTTAAGTGTGAGACATTAATTTAAAGGGCGAATAAAGATATCAGGTGGTTGGATGTGAGAGTCTGGAGTTCAAGGGATCAGTCAAGGATAGAGAAAAAAAATACAGGGATCATCAGAATATAGATGATATCAAAAGCTTTGAGACTGAGTGGAAGTGAGTGAATGAATGAAGAGTGAAAACTCTGTATCTAGACTCAGATGTAGGACATCTCACAGTTTAGAGGTTGGTGTGATGAGGAATAATGTGCAAAAGAAACAGAGAAGTTGCCAGCTTCCCATTGATAGGAAGACAAAAAAAGTCTAGTATCTCAGATACCTTCTAAAGAATGTGTTTTAAGGAGATAATGATCCAGTGTACAGATGTGCCAAAGACAGGAACATTGAGAACTTTCAATTGGATTTAGCAACATGGAGGCAATTTATTCCTGATCATGACAAGAACTGTTTAGGAAAAGTAATAGGATGAAAGCCTGATGAAAATGGATTCAAAAGACAATCAGAGGAGGCAAAGTGGAGACAGCTCTTGAAATGGTTCTTCTACAAAGAAGAGTACGGAAATAGAGCATTGTTTAGAAGATATGGGAGATTGGGTAGCATTTTTCATGTTAACAGACATGATCTAGTAGAGAGGAAATAATGTGTGACACAAGAGTAAGAGGGGATAATATTCTTAGATAGATGAGAAGAGATGGAATCTAAAAGGCTAGTGGAAGAGTTGACTTTAGACATGAAGCAGAGTTCATCTGTAATAGTGGCAAGGCAGGCAGAGTGGATCCTGGTAGGTTAGTAAATACAGCATGGGAAATTACCAAATTCCTTTTCTCAGTGAAACAGAAACCAGATAAAATCAGCTGTGAATTAGGAAGAGGGGAGATTTCTGGGAAGAAAGAGATGTAAAATAACCGTCCAGGAGTGTGGGAGAGCAAACGGACCAGGGAAATATAGGACTACAGAACAGTACTGAAGAATTATGAACCCAAAAGAAACCTATAAACATGGAAATCAAGTTATCTCAGTTCACTCAGCTGGAAGGATGCATGCATGGATTAGGTGAACAAAGTGAGGAATTTAACCAGTGTTTTTGCTGTTGTGGCTATTCTTTTCTTCTATCTATCTATCTATCTATCTATCTATCTATCTTCTATCCTCTATGTACACTTATCTATTTTTCCCAGGGAGTATAGTAACTGAAGAGGGGCCCAGGAGATGAGGATATATATGAGGGAATTGTTCTCTGATTCCTAAGTAATGGATCATGGAACCACAACTGGATAAGAAAAGAAGAGTGGATATGGGGAAGGGAGGTTATGAAGGGTTAAAGATATGACTTTAGGATCAATGACTTGGTACAGTCAAAGAGCAAGGAGCACAGCAAAGAGCACAGCTCCTTCCTCACGATATGAGATGGAAATCCAAAAATAGAGTACTTAAAATGTAGACTCTGGAGGGGTAGGATTAGTGACAAGATCTGGGGGATGACCCCAGGAGTGGGTTGCTGAAGTAGAGAAAAGTCTGAAAGGCCCATGAACTGAAAAGATGATTTACATGGCTATTAAATCACAGGATGCATGAGAGGGGTTTTATTGAAGAGAGACAGTGCATTGCGAGTGAAAATCTTCATGAAATGAGGGGAATGGCATCTTCCCATAACCCTGGTAAGGCAGGGAATCCAAAGGTGTGTCTGAGGGCATAAGCCTCAAATTAGGAGCATTTTCAGAAGATGTTCATCCTACACCACTTGGCAGGGCTGCAAGAGATAGATACCCAGCTTCCAGTTAAATAAAGAGAACTAACTGAGAATGGGGATGTGGTTGAGGAGGGACTTAAGGTATTGGAGGAGATTTGGGGAGCAGAGGGCACTAGGACCAGAGTAGGGAGTAGACAGACAGGTAAAATGATGGGTGACCACGTGGATGAAGGATGACCTGGGAATCCAGCACTTCTTGTGGTCACAATGAGTAATGATTACTGCCACAATAAGGAAACTCAATTTAGCTAGGGCAGCACTAATTTTAAAATATTATAAAGACCTGAAATTTCTCATTTTCTGACTTTATATTGTTCTGCTATATAGTCTTAACACTGCCTTCCTAAATCATCTGGTAATTATTTTAGAGGTCAAGATGTGACTGATTCACCAGTAAAGAATTCTAGACAGAACAATAAAGATTCCTACGGATTTTTTTTTGTTAAAAAGAAGAAAAATGATTAAATCAAAGTTTAAGACGCTGCTACAAGGAAACAGAATACTCAGTATACTGCTTTTACTCATGCTAAATAGATTCTGAAGATATATTTGAATAGATCAAATGTCCTGCACCAGTTTTTCAACATAAAGTACATGAGAAAGCACTGTTTCTCCAAATATAACCCTTTTAAAGATTATTCTAAGATTTCGATTATAAGACAGGTTACCTACTAGTAATTAAAAGGTCCTTATCACTTCTCTAAGAAAAGAATCCATATAAGAAAAAAATGGGTTTTGGCAGGAAATAGAAAAACAGTAAAAATTAAAGGTCACAGGAGTAAAATTTTCAATTCAAGAGCAATTGCTATATAACGTTTTGGAAATTTTTGAGAACTATATTGATGTATGTGTTCCCAATAAAAGTTTCACCAGTTTTAAATAACCTCGGAGGCAGCTATTTTCTCCTTTTTTCTCAGATAAACTCCTCATAAGTCACTGTTAGGATTGAATAATGTCAGAGAATGTTTAGACCAGTGAATAAATACCATCTAATTCATTTCATAGAAACTGATACCCAAAGAGGTTAAGCAACAGGCTCAAGGCCACCTCACAAGTCATCAGACGCGCTGAAGTTGGTCTAAGAACAATAAAAATCGGAAGGTCACGTCTGATTTTTTAAAATTCATTTCTTAAAAACAAAATATAAATGGTGTAATTTATTTTTAGTTGTTTGTCAATTTGTTTATCATTCTTATCTGAAAAGTCTTCATAAAAATTGTGGTTTTAGTTTAGTCCTTCCCAGCTTGCTCCTGAGCTCTGAGGCAATTGGTCTTCTGGGCTACGGGATCTTTGTTCTGAGCAAGAGACATTTGGGGATCATTTCATCTCTTCTTTTAAACTTTGTTCTAAGACTGTATTCTCTCCTATAGCAGCATGAACCCTCTTGTGTATCTTTTCCATGTCTGGAGTTACTTTCTTTACATATTGAGAGAATTATTTCTTGTAAGCAGCATCATCTTCTTCCATTAAGTACCACATATAATCTGAAATGTTCTGATCCAAGATGTGCTTACAAAGCACTTCTGTGCTGAGTTCCTTGCTTTCTGAATTGCATCCAGGGCATCATTTGGTACTGTGAAGGACAGAAAAGCTTCTTCCCATAGCTCCCTTCAGAATCCCCAGAATCCTTCAGAAATTTTATTTCCAGCGGCAGTTCTGGTATGGACTACATCTAAATATAAAATACCTTCACATTATAATTTGGAAGTTCATGAGTATAAGCCACAGAGACTATCACAGCCCCTTCTATATAGATGCAAGCAATCCGACAAATGCTATCTCCACCAGTTACATAAACTATTATATTATATTTAATTTATCCTGGATTTACTAAGCATTCTCAAACATAGTAATCAGCTTTACCCTCTTTTCTTCTTCTAATTTTCACTTGGTATCTCTTGAAGTAGGCCTTATTCTTGACAACTTATTCTTGAAACCCTATCCTAAAGAACAGAGACCGATGTCTGTGGCTGCAGCAATCGTGGTAACTTTTAGAATTTAATTCTTACTGGTTACAACAAGAAAATACAGTTGATGAAATAAAAAAAATGATTTGAAAATCTATTCTAAGAATTCTATCAAAGTCCAGTAACTCTTTGTTTTAGTTTTCTCAGGCTGCCATAAAATACAATTTTGGTTGATGCCAGCATGGTCAGATTCTTGTGAGAGATCTCCTCCTGACTTGTAGACAGCTGCCTTCTCATTGTGTCCTTGCATGATGAAGAGAAAGAGCAAGCTCTCTGGTGTCTCTTATAAGGGCACTAATGCCATCATGAGGGCCCCTTCTTATGACATCATGTAACCCCAATTGCTCCCCGAAGACCCCATATCCAAATAACATTACAGACGGGGTTTAGGACTTCAAAAGATGAATTTTGAGGGGATACAAACATTCAGTCTGTAACACTTTAAAACCTCTAACTTTAAAAATATTAGAATACAACTCAATATTGGTCATTATTCATTACCTTTGTTGTATTCATAGAGAACCAATTTCAATTACATTTGCAGATGTCTGGAAAGGTCTACCTTAATAGGGCTTTGATTACTGAATCTGGACCACTGTTCTTGAAATAAGTCTATTATTGCATCCTTAAAAATCACTGTGCCCATAAATTATCTTCTCTCTCATCCATTCTATTTTTGTTCATTTTCTCTGGAACTTACCAGAAATGTGGTATTGGACAATTTACTTAACACTTCTAAGCTTAATTTTGTTCATCTGTAAAATAGTGATAATAATATTACCTGCCGTGTAAGATTTTTTGAGGCGTAAATGAGACAGTCTGAGAAAGCACTCAGTAATTGCTATTATTGTGTTGTTGGTGGTCCTGGTTGTGAAAGACAGTGGAAGAGGTGAGGGACTACAGGTACTAGTAGTTTTCTGAAATCTGCAATATTTCTTGGGTTTATCATCTGCTTTACTGATTGCAAAATAATAGAAATATATGTTTTATTCTGTGCCTGGTTCCCTTGTATTTTCTTAAGTACTAAGAGCACTAAGAGCATCTTTTGCTCTAATATTTTGTCTTTGACTCTGGTCCCTGACACAGAGCTCCTAAATCCCTTGCAATTTCCTGGATGATAAGAGTGTTTTTGTTCGAATGAGGCAATGTTTGGTGGGCTCCTGGATGGTGGTTGGTCACCAGAAAGAACAAGACACAGTTAGAAGCTTAGAATTGTGAGGCTCACACTCTATCTTCCATGAAGGGGAGAGGGGCTAGAAATTGGGTGAATGACCATTCCTGCCTATGTGATTAACCCTCCACAAAAATCTCAAAAGTACAAGGTTCAGATAACTTCTGGATTGGTGAACACATCCATGTACTGGGAGGATGAGGCATCCCAATTCCACAGGCATCCCACACATTTGGTGACCAAAAGTCAGAAATGAACCGTTCTGTGTGAATGACAAGGGAAAAACACTCAGGAGTGTTTTCCTTTACATGGATTGTTTTCTATAGTATCAAATTACTATTCCTCATCCCAATGTGGTTTTATTTAAGCCATTATGTTTTTAATGTTATTATACTTTCTCTTCCCCATCTTGTTATTGCTTAATAAATTGAAGTGTTAGAGGACTTGATTGAGAGCCTTGGAAAGATTCTTTCGAAAATATCTTTTTATTGGGGCTCCTGGGTGGCTCAGTCAGTTAAGCATCTGACTTCAGCTTAGGTCATGATCTCATGGTCTATGAGTTTGAGCCCTGCGTGGGGCTCTGTGCTGACAGTTCGTAGCCGGGAGCCTGCTTTGGATTCTGTGTGTGTCTCTCTCTCTGCCCCTCCCCCACTCACCCTCTGTCTCTCCCTCTCTCAAAAATAAACATTAAATTTTTTTTTAAATATCTTTTTATCAACGGATTTTAAAACTTTAATGATAATTTTATTTACTTACATTTGCTTCTCTTGACTGTAGTTTAAAACATTTCTAAACTTCATATGGTTACTTTTTTCCCCTTCATTAGTTTATTAATTCATTCTTACAAATGTATCTCATCTAAACTTGATAATGTTCAAAAGGGGACTTGCAATCTTTCTCTTAAAACCTATTTCACTGAAGCCTCCCCCTACTAAGTTAGCGGTAACTCCATTGCTTTCAAAGTCTAAACCAGAATTTCTGAATTCATTGTTGTTTCCTTTCTCTCATATGCCACATCTATGCTGTCACCAAACCCTATTCATTCTGTCTTAAAAATATATCCAGAGAATGGCCACTTCTCAGCACCTCTGAACTACCTCCCTGGTAAAAGCCACCATCACTCTTATCCTGGGTTGGGGCAGAAGCTTCCTACTTGCACTCTTGCCCCCCTGCGGCGATTCTATTCTCAACACAACCGAAGTCAGAGCATGCCACTCCTCTTCTAAAAACCAGGCATGACTCCTGGCTCTACTAGAAGTAAAAGATGAAGCAGGCACACTGGCTTTCACTCCTACAGCATCTAGACCCATGCTACTTTCTTGGCCTTATTTCTTTTACTGTCCTTGTACTGCTCATTCAACTTTTGTCTCATGAGTCTCTTTACTGTTCTTTACATTGGCTATGGCAGCAAGACAGCCATTGCCACCATCACTCCTCAGTTGATACCTGCAGGGTTAATTTCTCCAAATTTTTGCTCAAAATGTCACCTTCCAAAAATGACTGGCACTGATCACCCACTGAACCATGCTGACCATAGGTAGGAAACGTGTATGATCAAAGGTATAAACAGCCTAGAGTTGGTGTAAACTCATTTTTGACAAAATAGGAAGCTATTGAGGTTTAGTGTTATGAGAGACTCAAGTTGTTGATGATGATGATGGTAATGATGATCGGTACTTATTGGGTACTATGTACCATGCATATATCAATTGCATTGCATGTATTATTTTCTAAAATTCTCAGTATCAGTGTTATGAGGCACTCCATTCCCAATTACAGATGAAGATTGTGAGGTGTCCTCAAAACTCTAAGAAGTACCTCCATTTGTAAAGGCTTCTCTAAACCTGATTCTGGAAAGGCTGTCTTTCAGGAAAACAGAAGTTATCCAATAAAAATCAATACCCTTTCCTTGTATACTTCACTAATTAGGTCCTCCAGGTAATGCAAAAAATTACTCCCTTACCTCTCTCTGCCTGCAACCCTCACCCTATCCCTCTCTAAGAAGGTCATAGATGGAGACAATCCTCAGCCTTTTAGCACTAAAGAACCTTGGAGTTCATCTAATCATTGAATTCAAAGTCTTCTTTTTGTACCCAATAAAACTGAAGAGTGCACACACACTTCCTTCCTAAGGTTAATGGCAGAACGGACCACCATCTTTGGAATGATGTGTCTTGGGCTCCAGTCCCAGCTAACATAAGAGATAATTTACCCAACCATCCTATAGTCTACATTGGACCCTTGTGACTCAGCTTTATGTGCTGATTATTAATATACATGACTCAAAAATAGAAAGGGGAACTTTTTCCCAGAATGAGTATTCATGTGCTGTTATAAAATGTTGCTTGTTATCCATTCTTTGCCTCTCTAGCTTCAGAGTTGTCCATGATTCTAGTCTTACAATCAGCTCCAGAAGAAAACACTCCATATCTCTTAGAAATTCATCAGTCCTCCTTTCTGACTCCATCTCTCTGTAGAGAAGACATGAGATGGAAGTTTCACAAAGCTTTCATTAAGGAATGGACCTGTAGGGTGTGAAAAAGGAAAAACACTCTCCAAAAATATGTATTCCCATCTTTTACTCATTTTAGTCCTGAAACACAAAATTTTGTTGCCATATCATGTCCATGACAATAATTTTTGAACTCAAAGAATTAAAAAAAAAAATCTCTGAGAAAACAATAAATTTTATGATAAATACTATGAAACCAGTTATATGTGTTTTTACCGTTTCCTCCAAAATATCCTTTATTATCTCAATATATTCTTCAAATAAATTTGACAGGAAAGAAGATCAATTGAATAGTACTTGTTTCAAGGGCTAGTGGAGGTTTAAGGAAGGAAGGGATGCATGAAAGAAAGAGTAGATAGAAATTTTTTTTCTACTAAAATATAAAAGGATCCTTTACTTAAAATCCAGCTTATGAACCCATTATTTAATTTCATTCAATGGTATGATCATTACTAAATGCAATTTACTAATGGGGAAATTTAAGCAAAGTAATTAACACTCCTGGTGAAAGTAACAGTACTCTAACTTCTTCCAATGTTACACTCACAGGCCTAACAGCCTCAAAGTACTTTAAAGGATATATCATAGAAGCAATAATAGAATTGGTCATAGAAGCAATTCATTTTTAGTGGTACTAGAGGTATATCTCAATAGTCAGGAAATTTAGTGTTAGTTGGCAGTCTGCCCAACAAACAAGCAAACCCAAGGACCTATAGAGACTGTCTCTCCTACTTACTGTGTGAGTCCTTGGAAAATCTTCAGTTCGATTCTAGATAAGAAAAAAATAACCCCCACTATACAACATTTTTAAGTTTCGGATTGAAACTTTCAAACCTGCTTTGAAATAGGGAGACTGCATCTATGTTGAGAAAGATAAAAATAAAATGAAAATAAAATAAAATAAAATAAAATGAAATAAAATAAAATATAAAATAAAGTTCAGGTTATCTGCTCTGCTCTTCAATGGATGGTTGAGGATTAGACTAAATTTATTATGGCACCTCAAGTTTGTTTTTAACAATCAATTTTTGTACTAAGTTTTAAAGGAATGTGCTTATTTCCTTTCTAACTTACATATTTGAACATAAGAAAGAAGTAATATTCAGCATGCATCTACAAGTGAATTTGGACATTTCATTTGCTTGCAATAATGTAATATATGCCCAGTACCACTGAGATCAGGTTCAATTAAACCCTCATTCAGTAATTTCAGTTAATTTAAAAAAAAACTTACTTTATATGCAAGATAGTAAAACTACCCCATAGGGTAACAAATTCATCAGTGCTACACAGTGTTAGAAAGAAGACTCCTTAATTACTTAATTTATCTATTAGGTATTTGGGTATTTCTATTAGGTATTTCTTATTCTAATGAGCTTAAGTGCATTGACCGAGGAACCCAACAGATCATCCATGAAAACAGGTTGGGCCCATTACTAGAAGTAACTATCCCCCATTGTAGCACAGCCTACAAAACAGCGTGCATTCATGGAAAGTAATTTGCATATATTGGTACTATATCTAATTAAGTACCACAAAATAAGCTTGACTATTCTTTCTTCTTTCTTATTCTACATCTTCTCTTTTTACCTTTGATCTCATCCTTCTCTTTGCATTCTTAAAACCTTTTATCATATTTTTGTGTATTTTCTAGTTTCCCTAGCTTCTATTAATAAAATAGTATTTGTCTTAATTTCTTGACAATTCTTTACCTTACTGAAATATTATTGCAAACAATCTCTTTCAAATGCACTTGTACTATAAGATAGCCATGCTATGCCACAGAATTATAGACATCAATTAATTTCACTTAATAGATTAGGGTAAATAATCCTCAACTAGAACATACTGTAAGTGGGGGATACATTGTCAAGAGGCAGGTAACTTTCTATGTTCCTTCAAGGATGGTACCTCCAACGCAGCTCACTCATATATATATTAAGTGGAACAGACAATGTATAAATAGAACAGCAAAGTCAAACCTCACTGGAAACAAAACTAACAATGGTGACCACCCAGTGATCATTAATCCTCTGTTAGTTGGCAGGGTGATGTGTTCTGGCCTGCTTCTTCAGGCACCACTCAAAAGCCTGATGGTCATCTGGTCATAGGAAATCGAGAAGCCTGAGTTGGGGTGGTGACCAGAACTTTTCACTAACATTTCTGGAGACTGCTGTATCTAAGTTCCCAGAGGGTGTAAATTTGAAGAATACCAGGGTGTTCTGGATGGGTAAGACTTGTTCCTTGGGTAAAAGATGCCCAAAAGTGGAGGGAAAATAACTGGTTATCAGTGTAGGACTGGACTCCACCTTTACAAAGTGGAAAGTGTGCACAAGCCCCTGTAAATGATGAAGGAAAAGGTATCAGTGTCAAGGGTAATGTGTGTGGTTGCAGATGAGGCTGAAGAAGCAGACTTACAATCTTGTGTACCTTGGCTGAGGTTGTTGCACACATATGTTCATATACATGCTCATGTGGAGGGGGGCGGGAAGGAATATACTGTCTCTATTGTTTAGGAGGAAAAGAGCATAATCAGATAAGAATTTGAGAAAGGATGAATTGAAAAAGATGCTCAGATTTCTAGCTTCTGCTACATTAAGAGTGTCTGATGGTTCTTAGTTTAACAAAGATATGAAAAGCACCAAAAAGCACAGCTTTCAGGGGAACAGCAAAATTCAGTTTGTGGTAGTTATAATCTGCAAAAATAAATGTATGTCCGCTTATGTAAGCTGAAAATGAATCAGTCAATGCACATAAAGGATACAGTATGCATTTTGTCACTCATTTCCTACATTTCTATACAAATTTCACAAACTGGTGTCTACACCAGTCATGGTGTGAATATAAAATGCCACAGGGTTGGCAATGCGTATGGACAGGGGGTGAGGGATGGGAGAAATAGGGGTGGGTAACTGCATGTTACATAGGAGCATAACATGCATGGGTGGAAAGTATGCATGTAGGACTGAGTATTCATTTGCATGAAGACCACATGCCTGCCTACAGATGTATGTGTTAGAAAACAGGCCTATGGTTGGGGGGGAAAAGTGGACCATACATATAGACAATCACTCATGTATTTTTAAAGTTTATTTATTTATTTTGAGAGAGAGAGAGAGAGAGAGAGAGAGAGAGAGAGAGAGAGAGAAAGCGACAGCGCCCAGACAGGGCAGAGAGAGAGGGAGAGAAAGAGAAGCCCAAGCAGGCTCCAGCTGCAGAGTTCAATGTGGGGCTTGAACTCATGAACTGTGAGATCAGGACCTAAGCCGAAGTCAGAGGCTTAATAACTGAGCCACCCAGTCTCCCCAAGACAGTCACTCATGTATTTCTCTGAAAAATACTTGGCTGTTCTTGTTCCCAATCAGCATTTTCTAAATTATGCAGCTGTGTTTCTTGGAGCACAACATCTGATAAGCTGTGAATAGGTGTTCCATGAAAAAAACTCTTGCGTTCAAATTAGTGTGGGAAAGCTGTAGGCAACATCTGTCTTCCCAAAGCGACTTGAGGACTAATGAAGGCACTGAAAAGTCCTACAGTAAAGTAACCCTCTTCAGTCTTTTAGCACAGCATTTTTAAATTTACTTGATATAAAACTCCTTTATTCTAAGAACATATATGATTAACTGAAGGGATACTGTGTTCAAAAAAACCCAAAACCAAAACAAACAAACAAAAAAACATTGTTTAGAAAAAGCTGATATAAATGTGCCTAGAGCAACAGAAACACGGGGAGATAATGACGAAAGTGACTTTGGTAAATATGGGCAAATCCAATATGAAATTTTCAGGTCAAATATAATTCCTTGCAGGCCTAATCATTCCTGCAAATTATCTTCAAAGCTAAATTAGCTCTCAAACTTCTTAAGCAGGTAGGTCTTTGTGTACAGATATTAACTTAATGTGATTTGCATTTTAAAAGAGGAACGGTTTCAGGCTTTTCTATACAAACTGAGAAGCTATTAAAGTGTGCTCTAAGTATGTGCTGTCCCTTCAGTGACTGAAAACTCTAATTTGCAATCTGATGAATATGACATCTTTTGAATAATGCAAGCTAAGAAAGTGCTAATTGGTTTCCATGGTCATACCTACAGCCTCATGAAAATAGATTAGGAACATAAAGAAAAATGCAGAATATATGACTGCAGAGCCATTTAAATTATAAATGAAAGACTGTCTAGTTGAATGTAATGCAAAATAATAATAATGATAATTTTAATAATAGGTGATAAGCATTGATTTGCACCTGCTTTGCACCAGGTACTGTTTCAGATAGGCTGTGTCCAATATGTCTAATCCTCATCTGCAAAAACAAAACAAAACCAAACCTGAGGCTAGACAAGCTAATCAATACAAAGATAAATAAAAATTATAGGGAATGTTTGTTGAGCAGTTTCTATGTGTCAGGCACTGTTGGACACATCTCCTATCAAATAATTCTTGCGAGCCTCACAACAACTCTGTGAGATGGGAACTACTATTGTCCCCATTCCACAGATAAGAAAACTGAGTTCAGAGTACTCCACCATGCTGCTAAGCAATACAAGAGCCAGACTTGGGTATGTATGTATGTGTTCAGATATGACTCTAAAGCATGTATTCTCTCTACCTCTCCACTATCCGAATCCCATGATATCTGTATATGTTTCATATTCTGATTTTAAATTAAATTGATATAATGTTAACAGCAATTAGCAAGTGGCTCATGTTAGAGCCTTTTGATAATTTCAGGCAATTGTGTCCCTAAAGGACATTGACATGTAATCAGTTGGAGAAGCAAATTCAACTACTTCTGGGTTTGATGTCTCCCTTTATTCTCACAGTCCGGTCCTGAGAAATGTCACTTGAATTTACTTCTGTGGACAGTTTATGATATATTCAGCAATAAAATGCAATCAGTACACTCTAATAGCAACTGATACACTGTGTTATATTCATGAATTTCTGTCCTGATTTCAATGCTATATTGCTAAATTTTTATTTTTTTAATGTTTATTTTTGAGAGAGAGAGAGATAGAGAGAAAGAGAGAGAGACAGGCAGAGTACAAGCGGGGGAGGGGCAGAGAGACAGGGAGACACAGAATCTGAAATAGTCACCAGGCTCTGAGCTGTCAGCATAGAGCCCGATGCAGGGCTCGAACTCACAGACTGCGAGATTGTGACCTGAGCCGAAGTTGGACGCTTAACTTACTGAGCCACCCAGGTGCCCCAGCTAAAGTTTTAAGTAAAAAAAAAAAAAAATTCTTTTTAAATGTTTTGCCCACCTCTGTTTCTGTTTCAACCAAACAAACTGCTCTCCATATGCCTCTTGCTGGTATCTGCCACCTGATAAGAAGCTATATCTGATGTTAGAGGGATTAATGGCAGAATTTAGACTTCAGGTAAGTATCTATTTCTCAGATAATAGAAATGACATGTTCAGGTCAAAGGTTAAACTGACCTCTCTGCCGCTGACCAGTTTTGAGAATTGTGGATGTCACATTTAAGAAAGAACTTCAACAAACTAAGTAAGCAAACAAATCAAACATTAAATTATGGTTGAGGGAATTAGTAAGTTTAATGCAAGAAGCAAGGAAAACAGTATTGACAGAATGCTTTTCTCTAATGCAAAGCAGTGCAAAGAACTTTACTGCATTTATTGATTGCCCGGAATTACCCTGGGAGGGAGGTCATTACTACTTCTACTAACGGGCATTAAAGAGAGCAGACAATACAGGTGAGGCAAAAGCTGGAGGCAAAGCTGGAACTTGAACCCAAGCCTGGCATTAAACCTGGCTGTTCTTTCTACTATATCACATTCCTTCCTGAGAAAAAAAGGAGAGAAGATTTAAGGTTGGATGAAAGAGCTGCTTTCAAATGTGATCATAAAGACACGAGGCTTGTCCTCCTTAATTCCATGAAGGAGAGCAAGGGCCGTGGCAAGGACAGCAAATTTGAGATAAGAAAGGAATACTTTTCTGACTTTCACCTGTCTGAAAATGGGAAAGACAAATGGCCTCTTGAGTTGGCACTGCCTTTCACTAAAAGGGTCCAAAAAGAAGTTGAAGTGTCGCAATGTTTTCTGTTCTCTAAAATTATTTAATTTTAAGATTCTAAACAAAATATATATTCTCTAGAAAATCCTTGAGAGCAAGGACACTTCTTTCTCAATCTCCATTTTCCAACGTGTCCCAGCCGTGTGACCTAAGAGACGTTGAACTGCTGTTGTTCGGTTTGTTTCTTAGTAAAGCAGGAATATATCACCTTTCAGGCAAGGTTATTAGAAGATTGAATGAGATAAGACATGTGACATCCTGAATCCATCATAAAGCTCAAACAGTGTTAGCTGCTCCTTCCTACATGTTTATGAGGTTAGAGTCTGTCAGAATCAGAAGGTTTTCCTGTTACCTCCACTTGGATAATGCTGAAAAATGTGAAGGAACCCCCCCACCACCAGATGCAAGGCTCTCCCCTTCTACATGTGTCTGGATCAATAATGAGTAGGCATGTGCTACTGACTTGCATGTTTTTCTGCTTTTTCACTCCGTAAGAGAAAAGGGCAGTGTTCTTATTGCTCTCAGGGTTTATAATGTGCATTTTTAGTTAATTCTATGCAAAAGCATCGATTAAGTAGGTTTTTACATGCTATCTTCATCCCTCTAACTTTTACATTGGTGCATTTAATAAAGTATGCTACTATTCTGTTTTATAATTAATCACAGATAGGCTATTCCCTCTCAAAGAGGGGTTTTTTTTCCAGTTGCCCATCAAAGTCTTTACCTGAGAAATAGATACTTACCTGAAGTCTAAATTCTGCCATTAATCCCTCTAACGTCACCCTCATTTCATATAAAAAGTGTTTCAGACATACATAAGAATTAGTGTTGTGGAACCATCAGACCTTTCTGCTATAATCTTACTTTCTGGTACCCAAGAAAGCTAACTGGAAGACTTTTAAGAAAGAATGAAATATATTTAAGATACACATGGCTATTAAAATGTTTGCTTGTAATTTTTTAAATTCTCCTGAAGTTCAAACAAATGCTGATAAGAAAAGATGTCATTAAAGAGGTATTCATCATACATATAATTTTAAAGACTATAATCTGGTGCTTAAATTAAAAAGACTTGCATAACCATTATTTACATGCAGGAAAAGAATAGCGATAGGAAATTAAAATTCTAAGAAAGTTTAGTTCCATTTTAAATGAAAAAAGTTTATCCTTTAAAACTCTTTTGTCAATCTATGGCAAGGTTCATCTCAAGTACTGAGGGGGTTCAGATGTATTCATGCATTCCAAGAACAAACTTATTCTGATCTACTGCCCCGTGGGCTAAAGAACATGTCTATGCTCCCAACCTGTGAGTTGTTTGTGACAATTTCATCTTTTTATCGCTGAGTATGCTTGTGCAGAAAACTGTATGTCATCGCCCAAGGAGCTTTTCCTTATCATTACTTCCAGCTCTCAAGTTAAAAACATGCCTTTGGGAGATTAAGTTAAAAATATGTGGGGTTTTTTCTTATTGTTCTCTTACTTTTAGAAACAAAGTTGAACTGTATATCTGTGTGTATGTGTGTGTCTAAGGAGGTTAAATTGTTAAATATAAGCAAACACCAACAAATAAAAATCTAAGGGCTTCATAATGTGGACCTTACTTCCTCTAAGCACATACATTTGACAACAATGGAAAGCAAGTATTCATGGTTGGTGAGAAAGCAAAATAATCCTGAAATAATATAGATGCATAAACACATGCCCATCCACACAATTTATGATAGATTTATATATGCGGAAGTATGTACACATATAAATATTACATAAAATAGGGAACATTTAAAAACCGGCAGTAGATATCTATTGTTTATTTCTTTCATAGCCTCTCCCGCACATCTGTGTATCATAAAACATAATGCCATATGTCTATTAGGATCATGGGAGTCTTACGTTAAATTTATGTTACATGACAGCACTACCATAAATGTGGCAGAAGTAATAAATGAAAACAAGATTTCTTTTTATGAAAAAATTCAAGAAGATTTTGCACATCCATTCTGATAAAATTCTATAAATGTTTGCTTACCTTGGAAGGGTTACATGCGAAAGACTACAGAAGAAATAAGAGAGCATTCATTAAGTGCTCTCTTGAAAGATTCTGTGACAAGGTAAAGTGGCCTACCCTGAAATCGTAAATTCTAAAGGGTTTCAGCTTTTCAAGCAAATTACAATCTATCCCTCACTGTAACTCGGAAAGGGACTCATGTCAGATATAGTCTAATGTTTAGACTGCACTATAGTCACTAATTTAGGTGGGTCCCATTCATAAACAAATGGTACTAGGTTTAAGCTTAGCATCCAAATGCATATGAAGAAGTCATCATCATGAATCAAAATTCCAACAAATTATTACTGAACCCCTCCCATGTCACTGGCATATGAAACTGAATTTTAAGATAAGGCATTAAGAAAAAAGAATTGAGGTCCCTGAAACTCTCCCAAGGATAGCATATAAATGGAGGAGGAAGCAAAGATTCTATCAGATCATTAGCTTCCTAAGAGGCAGGAAAATAAAACAGCACAAGTGCTGGAGTCAGACCAAACTGGATTCTAATCCTACTCGTACAGTCAGCAGCTGCAGGATCGTAGATGAGTTGCTACAGCACAGGGATGATAATTCTGTGTGGGTTAAAGATCATGCATGAAGAGCACCTCAATGTGTTCTTTGCACATGAGTAGAGGCTCAATAAATAAGGAGATTTTTCATTAATCGTGTTATTAGTGACATCAACTGCAAAATATTAACTGATGACATTTAAATGTTTTTCTAAAAAACTATCACTGTACTTAGCATGTGAAAAATTCTTAATAAATGCTTGCTGAGTGAATAAGCCCTGAATCAAACCTAAATTGTGAGGAGATACACAACGAAGTTCATATGCAACAAAGACAAGGTCAGAACACATCCATGTGTCTCAATTCTTCTGAGAAGGATTTCCTAAAAAAAGAAGTTTTACCCTCCCCTCCCATCCTTTTTTTCTGCTTTTGTGGTTGTTTGAATACTTTAAGAGTAACGTAATTCTTCCTGACTGCTAGTACCATTCCCAGAGAGAGATCTAATCTCTCCATTCTTTTATTAAATCATGACACAGGATTATGATGTTCCAAATTTCTGCTTGCGTGGTCCTAAGACATTCAGATAAGGTTGGCAAAGCAAATGATTGTCAGGTGCTTGGACAGTAAATCAGATCTGGGCCTGATAATGCCAGGCTGCCGGGGTAAGACTAGATTCCATAGGTTTCCCTCAGTCTTCTCCTTAACCAGGCTGGTTCCCATTTTTTGCCATCAAGGCTAATATGTCTGACTTTTCCATGGCATGTTAACACTCATTATGTCTTCATTTACTGTTTCACAAGGCACCGTGGTGAAATTGAAGCGGAAGAAACCATGAACGAGCAGTCCTGGACCTGAGTCCTTGCTTTGTTCCTCCATCACCTAAGTCACATGATGTGTGATATGTTTTAACAAGTTCTCAGTTTTCTTCTCTCTCAAAGGAGACAAGCAGTGTATCACTAAAAGCACAGGCTTTGCAATCAGCAATGTGTGGCTCCATATCTTGGCTTTCCCATTTATGAGCACTGTAACTTTGCGCAAATCACTTAACTAGTTTTTATATCTCACTCTCCTTTTTTCTTAAGTTTATTTATTTTGAGAGAGAGAGAGAGAAAGAATGCGAGTGGGGGAGGGGCAGAGAGAGAGGGACAGAGAATCCCATGCAGGCTCCTTGCTATCAGGCTCCTTGCAGAGCCAACACAGGGCTTGATCCCATGAACCGTGAGCTCATGACCTGAGCTGAAGAGTCGGACGCTTAACCAACTGAGGCACCCAGGTGCCCTATATGTCTCAGTTTCTTGGTTTATAAAGTGGCAAAAAGAATAACATCATAGGCGAATTTGATAAATATATTAGACAATATTAGATTTGATAAATATATTAGACAATAATAGATATATTAGACAATATCTCTAATATTGATAAATATATCTAATATTGATAAATATATTAGACAATATTAGATTTGATAAATATATTAGACAATAATAGATATATTAGACAATATCTCTAATATATTTATCAGAGCATAAAGCACATAGTACCTTCCTCTTCTCCTCCTTCTTCTATTTATTATTATTATTATTATTATTATTATATGATTATCCACTGTCTCTCATGCCTACATTTGTAATCTTCTATACAAGGAACTTAACTTGTTTACATTATAGTATAAGAAGAGTCAGGGATATATGGCAATGAACTGGAGAATAAAAACAGAAAATGCAATTCAGATCTAAAAGAAATCAGAGGAGATAGGAACTACCAAGTGTAAACTAGCAAAACAAAGGAGATATAATACAAAAGTAAAAGGGTTAGTCCTAAATAAAGATACCAAGTCCAAATGGGATGCTAGAAAACTCGGGCAGTAATTTAGTAACTATGTATTTAAATGAAGATGAGTTATAGGAGTAGGAACCACTTTACATATTGGAGGCATTTCTCCCAATATGCATGCAAACAAATTTTATTATACAACTTCAAAAATCGACACTATGATATTTCATGAAATTTGAGTCTAAATGTATAAATAAGACACAGACTTCTTGCCCCTTGAAGTTTCTGTGGGAAAAAGAATTCATTTCCAAATTCAGTTAAAAAATTCTAGTTCAAAGCACAAATGACATAGTAACCACAAACTATGGTGCTCTGTGGAGCTAGTGAGAGTTTTGGAATTGGAATTATCTGATAAGAAACAACTCAAAGGGACAGTGAAAATGAAACAAAACTACACAGGTTTTTTTGGAAGCTTACATCAAAGAACATTTCCTATAAATGTATATTTATTTTTGTGAATTTGTTTCACAGAAATCTGAGAATTCTATTGCTTTAAATATAATAACTGGAATTGAAAAGGAACAAAATTCAGGTATTGTCAGTGCAAAGGACTTATTAAAAACAAAAGAAAACAAACAACCAAAAAAACAATGCTTCTTATCCTTAACCTAATGTTCTTTTAGCACAGTATCTCAGAGACCCCAGAGCCAGGGGAAAGAAGATGAATTCCCTCTGAATTAAAAAATATGAAATGTCAGAAATCAAAGGGCTATGATAAGTCTATACGGTGTCTAGTTCATAGGGAGAGAAATTCACAAATTTGGCAAAGCAAAAAAAGGGAAAGAATAATAACCTAGCCATTTCAAAATTATTTTTGAAAAAATATTTTTTTCTAGAAAACTCAATCCTTTGTTGTTAAATTTGTTTTCCTTTTATACAGTCAAAATCAAATGAGTATTAAGCAGAAGTATTAAAACCAAAAGTGGAAATTTGTATTGATTTCATCTAAATCTGAAATTATTCTAATTCTTTTTTTCTTTTTCTTAAAATGGTTGTACTCTAAATTTGACCCTTCTGTTCCTATCCTACCACTAAGGTATTATATGTGTTTATTAATTTTCATTTAAGCATTTGTGGTCCCCATTTCTATTTCAAGAGCAGTGTCTAAATGTGTAGTGTGGTGCTGATGTTAATGACGGTTATGATATAATCAATATTACAGCTTGTAAGTCAGCAAAAGGAGGAATAAAGTGCTATGCATCTCATCCAAAAAACATATGGTCTGCTAGCATTCCTAAATTAGCTTAATGCCTCACTTCGTATGCCATGAATCCAGTAATACTTGGGTGAGATCCCACCACTGTGCTAGGGCACTAACACAGATTTTCTAGAGTATTGGTGACATTGATAGCTAGACATTTTAGTTAAGCCATACAAACTTCAAACTGAAAATAACCACAGCAACATTTTATTGGGAATAACACCACAAAACTATGAAGACTTAAAAATGTCTTCCCAAATAAAATACAACAACAATAACCAAACCATGGATGTTTAAGAGACATAGCTGAGAGCGAAGATGATGGTCTCATCAGACTCCATCAACACTTATTTTTCTGCATGAGTATGAGTTACTTTACATTACTTTATACTCTCTTAAATCAAAATGCAAAGCTGTGCGGATCAGGAAAAATCAGAAAAGGAGACAGCCAGCAATACAGATTCCAGCATAAGCCACAGCATCTTTATTGAAATAAATTGGTTACAAGTGGGTCCTTGTGGGTCAAGGCAGAGGGCAAACACACTTAAGGCATTGTCTCCTCCTTGGGAGGAGTCTCTATGTTTCATCAAAAGGAGAGCATTTTCAGGGGCACCTGTGTGGCTCAGTCAGGTAAGCATCTGACTTTGGCTCAGGTCATGATCTCCCAGTTCATGAGTTCAAGCCCTGTGTCGGGCTCTGCGCTAGCAGCTCAGAGCCTGGAGCCTACTTCAGATTCTGTGTCTCCCTCGCTCTCTGCCCCTCCCCCACTTGTTCTCTGTCTCTCTCTGTGTCTCTCTCCATCTCTCTCTCTCTCTCTCTCTCAAAAATGAATAAATGTTAAAAAAAAAAAAGGAGAGCATTTTCTGATTTACAAATAGTGTTCTGTACAATTTTTATATTTTTTATTGCAAATATTCAAGGTGATATTTTTCATAATTATAGAAGCTATCATACAGTTAGAAAACAACATGCTATTGTTTAGAATTTATAATGAAGTTTAAAAATGTTTATTCTATTTAATACTCTTCTTAACATTAAAATACTATGTAACTTCCTAAAGATGGTTGTTTCATCTTCTATACCCAAACAAATTGTACTGATACTCAAAATTAGATCTGATCTACTGCCTATTTCAGTATGAATCTGTTTTAACTTATGTTTTATATTTAACAGTGTAGCAACAAAATAAGCTTAAAAAAAGAGAATAATGAACATTTCCTCTATTATCATAAATTTGCAATGTTGCCACTAACAAACATATTTCAAACCTAGAAACTTACTTGACTTAAAAAGGAACATTTTAATAAGTACTAGAAAAATTACTTAATAACGTGCTCATCATTTCTATTCTTACTATCAAAGAATTTGATTACTTTAATGATCGTGTAATTTTTTTTCCCCTATAAGGGCTGAAAACCTTTGACAATGTGAACCATGAACTTGAGCGTGAACTTGAATAATTGCTGTTTCCCTATAACTTGCTGCTGTGGCGAATGTTAAGCCATCTGAGAGCTGACATCTAAACATCTGTAAGAATTGGGACTTTTAAGCCCAAACATCCTTCAATAAATACCATAGGCTATTTGCTTTGCAGCATTTCTGCAGACAAAGGACTCACCTCAGGCTCAGGGCCAGCAGCTGCTCCTTTGACTTCAGTAGCTCCCCCACTTTAAAACTGGCATAGCCCAGGAAACTTCTCTGAAAATAAGAAAGAATGCTTTTCGTTAACTTCAGAAGTCCTTAATATTTTTACCGGCACACCAATCAGACAAACCTAGTCTTCAAAAGAATGAAACGTTAAATCCATTAGCCTGACAAATATTTCATATGCAGAGATACAGTCCTCACTGACAGATACAACAATATATCCTTCTCAGGGGGTGAAGTCTAGGGTGCACATGTATCCTTTTCACTAAAAACAAAGAGACCAATAGCCTGGGACGTAACAAAATGTATAGTGCAGAAGCCAGGACTTTTCTAGGAACTAATTTTCTTTGCCTATGAAAAAACTGGGTTAGAAGAAAAAATGATAAACTTTTAACATTTACCAATGCCGTCCTCGTTCTTATTAGAATTCCTCAAGTCACTGGCAGCAACAACTTTGTATTCCAGATATGAGCAAATCTGGTAGTTGGAGCTATTTTTATGTGGGACTCTGTACAAGTTATAAATAGAAATGCTACATTTCTCCCCCATCACAGCAATGTTTAAAAGCATTTGTTTCCTTTGTTATTTCTAGCATGGGACAATTTCATTCCAACACACAAAAAAGAAAGGTGCTTATTCAGTTACATTTTCTAAAATTGCTTTTTTAACCTATCATACTGGCTGTTGACTATCTATGAATATCTACTTCCTACACTCTTTGGCTCATAATGCAAAGAATAAAACTCTAAATTGGTTTTTCTTTTCCAGGATAAAAATCTTCCATCTCTTTTTAATATTCCTGGCTACTTCTGATTTAAAAGTCACAATATTATGGTATACCATAAATAGTATTTCTCGTTTTCCCCTCAAGGTCAAGAAGTAAACATGAAAACATCAAACCCATATTATTATCTAGGCCATTGCTGCCTCACACATTGTAAAACTCTACAAGAAGTCAAAACTGCATCTTCGAGAGCATTCTCTGTTCATATGTCTGTTGCCAGGCTGCTCTAGAATGAGAGCCTGGACGTAAGTAGTCTGAGGACAATTGTATCTTTTCAGAGAAAAGTGTGTGGTTATTTCATACATAGAAGGCAGCCTTCTATGTATGAAAAGTGTAAGAAAGAAAAGCTTCAGGTCTGAATTTTTCTCCCTCTTTTCAAAGCTCTAATTTAGAATTCTTTCAAAACACTCAGATGCAAACATTTGAAATACAACTCAGCTCTAAAGTTGGAGATGCCTCTATGTTAGTAACAATAAACCCAATTAATTAACCTCAAACTCAAAAAGCTGGTTTAGACACCAAGTCACCAAAGCCAGAAGAACACAAGACTGAATAATTCGATGAAGGGTGTTAGATGAAAACAGAGATTGAGGCCCACGTCAGGCTCCATGCTGTCAGCATGGAGCCTGCTTGGAATTCTCTCTCTCATTCTCTTTCTCTCTCTCTCTTTCTGTGCCTCTTCCCTGCATATTCTCTCTCTCCCTCCCTCTCTCTCTCTCTCACACACATACACACACAAATTAAACATTAAAAAATAAAGTATTTGTGGAAAGAAGGTCTGATGAGATGTCAATGAGTGATGAAATGAGTGAGTCAAAGCAGAAAAGGAAGTTTAAGAGGTATATGTGTATTTGAAGCTCCACAAGGAGCTTTATTTTGTTTTCTGACAAACTCCTCCTCCCTAGTGCATGGTAGGCATGTGATGAATATTTACTGACAATAAATGAATGAATGAATGAATGGCTGATTTAAAAACTAGCTTTCAAGTCAGTCACTCTATTAGATATGGATATTAGAATGCTCTTTCTGCAGATATTTACAAAGTACTATAATTCACTGAAACGTGGATAATCAAAACAATTTTAGTAGGCAGACTGTATATTGTTGTAGTGAATTTCATTTCAGCCTTTTGCATTTAAATAGATGTCTACCTCACTTCCTCTTTCCCTGATTATCAGGGTTTTTAAACTCCTATTCCCCCCTCTCTCTTCACTCCAAGAAAACTCTTAACTGATAACAGATTTCATGACACCTCAAAATTTCAAATTATTTTCTCTCTCTTTTGAGATTTTGAAGATATGGATGGTTTTAGAATTAAAAACACAAACTTCACATGTCATAAATGTTACCGTGGTCTCTTCATCAATAAAAGGAGCAAATGCTCCAGACTGGAATGTAGCAATGAGAGACAGGTGAAGGGGCTATTTTCAGACATAGCTACACACACACACACACACACACACACACACACACACACACACCATGAGCCACAGCTGCAAGTAGTTTGTGACCACAGCCACTGAATGTCTCATCTGTCCACAGATCAAGAGATCCTGTGGAAGGAGGATGTTGGCTTGTACGCCTGTGAGCCAAGCCCAGTGCCCAGAACAGAGGGTTGCCTGGTATGCCTACTGCTTCACTGTGAGGGTTTGAAGTGGGCCAGGAAAAATGCCCATGAGTCAAACTTTCTTCCCATCATAACTGGCTGCCACATGCTTCATTTCAAAGGATAAGGGATTTTACAGAAATCATACAACTTATTAAAAGCTAATTTAGGTAATGGCATCATAGTACTGTTATGAAAGCATGTCAAACTAGAGGAGGTGTTATTTAGGTATAAGTATTACCGTATTTATTCTACAAATAACTATATTATGGAGACTACATGTTGCATAAAGTACAGTAATGAAATTTCTGAAGACAGTGTATAATTGTTCCAAACTGCAATGCTAACAATGGAATTGCCTATATGTTTAATTTCTAGGAAGTTTGTGTGTATTTGCTCCATCTCAATATAAGCAAAACACATCATTCATTTACATGAATATTCACTGGACTCTTGTAAAAGAGTAAATTAATTAGAGGAAAATAGTCTTCTCTGTTTCTAAAACCTAAATGCCCATGAAGGGAAAATAGCATACTAATGTTAATGTAAAAAAAACTTAATATAAAGCTATTTTATCTTTGCTGTCACTGTAATCATAACTATAGAATTTGAGAGAATTATTTATTTTATTTTTTAATTTTTTAATTTTAATTTTTTAAATTCTAGTTAGTTAACATTAACATATGGGGCACCTGGGTGGCTCAGTAGGTTGAGTGTCTGACTTCGGCTCAGATCATGATCTCACAGTTCGTGGGTTCAAGCTCCATGTCAGGCTCTGTGCTGACAGCTCAGAGCCTGGAGCCTGCTTTGCATTCTGTGTCTCCCTCTTTCTCTGTCCCTCCCCTGCTCGCACTCTGTCAATAATAAATAAATGTTAAAAACATTTTTTTAGTTGACATAAAGTGTAATATTGGTTTCAGGAGTAGAATTTAGTGATTCATCACTTACATACAACACCCAGTGCTCAACACAAGTCTTAATGCCCATCACCAATCTAGCCCATCCCCCACCTACTTCCCTCCATCAACCATCACTTTGTTCTCTAGAGTTAAGACTCTCTGATGGTTTGCTTCACTCTTTTTCCCCCTACGCTTCCTCTATGTTCATCTGTTTTATTTCCTAAATTCCATACGTGAGTGAAATAATATGGTATTTATTTTTCTCTGACTTATTTTGCTTAGCGAGAAAGTTCTTTAAACACTTTTATATTTCAAACATAACTCAAGGAACAAGATTTTCCATCTCTTCTTCAGTGCTGTTTCTAAAATTCTCATCTTAAAGGTCTTAAACTGGGAGCTCTAATATCAGTGGAAAAAATCGAGAGACAAACAAAAAAATTTAAGTCTCATTGGAGTTGGAGCTCAGAGATCTAAAGTGTCATACTAAATCAGTTATTCTGCCTCAAAATGGAAATCTGGGCTCTCACAGCCCCCAGAATGGTTATCCACTAATGGGTATTGTCTAGCCTTGTTACTCTGTCTTCTTTCTTACTATTACGTGGTCTTAAATGAAACCACTGACAGCCTTAATGGCTGTATGAAAAAGTTGCCTATGATAACTCTATCTTTCTCATAGCTATAGTAATGAGAATCAAAGTAATCCAGGAAAAGCACTTAGTACACTGCTGGGAAAATAGGAATTTAAAAGTTAACCTGGCTTCTACATGGTCCCAGAACTAGTTAATATGCAGAAGCCAAGTTGGAATCCAGGTTTCTTGCTTTTCAGTCCATCATTCTTTTATCCCCGTCACACTGTGCCTTATTTCCAAGACAGGCGGCAATTCCCTGTCCCTCTGCCAGGCTCTCTGCCTGCACAACATGTGGTTCTGACCTTTTCTGCCTGGTCGTGAGAGTGCAACACTCACAATGATCATTCTGGTGCAAGCACCCAAAGCAGATGATCATTAAATTGCTTGATATACAATTTTAATCACTCACCTGGCTAGAGAGTGATATCAAGCAGCGTGGAGAAAAGTGGGGCATCTGCCTCAATCCCTGGTTGCTCTCTATGGAGACTATACAAATAAACAGTTTATCCTATTAGCCCTTGCAGGGATTCCAGCTGTACCATATAAAGGGCCAGAAGATGTACAAACTCATACACCTTGCAGTGAGCTGGCCACACCTCCATCACCTATGTTCATCTCACAAAGCCTTTACTCAAAGTATAGGTTTTCTTTACACTACAATTTACAAGTACTATGTAGGGCTGTACTATCCAATGGGTAGAATTAGGCTTGTGGCTATGCTGAACTGAGATGCGCTATTAAGTGTAGAATATACATCAAATTTACACAACATGGTATGAAAAAAAGAATGTGAAATATAGCATTAATAATTTTACATAGTGATTATGTTTTGAAATGATTACATTTTGCATATATTGGGTTCAATAACACATTAAAATAAGGTTTTCCTGTTTCTTTTTACTTTTTTAAAAGCATGGTCTACTAGAAAATTTAAAATTACATATGTGGCACACATCTGTGGCACATATAATATTTCCATTAAAAAGTGATTGTTTAGAGGTTAAATGAATATATCAACAATAAGAATCATACTTTGGCCTATTCTAATAAAACTATACATAGGAACTGTGGCACAAATTTAAAGGGTCTTTGAAGTTGATATCATGAGGCCAATATACAACATCTCCCAAACGTAACTTATAGGACAGGCCCTTTTTCATATTCCATGTGCTTTTTCTTCACTGTCAACCCTAACAGATATGGTTACGTGGTTTCCCATCAAATAGAAAGGGAAAGAGGATACATGAACTATTCACACTGAAAACAAGACATCAGAAAGAAAAACAAAACTTGGGAGGAAATCTATTAAAAGTTGATAAACAGTCCAAAGAAAACATTAAAAAGCATTTTAGGGTGAAGTCATATATTTAAAAATTACATCTTCCCTATGAATATAACTCAAAAGGTCTCAGCACAGATTGGCATCTCGTTTACTAAGACATCAACAAAAGATCTGGGTGCATCCAAAAGATGCTGCTTAAAAATGCAAAGAAATGTATAGAACATATTTGGACTATTTATAATAAAGTATTTCAGCTCATTTTTTTAATGTTTATTTATTATTGAGAGACAGAGAGACACAGAGCATGAGCAGGGGAGGAACAGAGAGAGAGGGAGACACAGAATCTGAAGCAGGCTTCAGGCTCTGAGCTGTCAGCACAGAGCCTGACACGGAGCTCGAACTCACAAACCACAAGATCATGACCTGAGCCATAGTTGGACGCCCAACTGACTGAGCCACCCAGTCGCCCCTAATTTTCAGCTCTTTTTTAACCAGAGTAGTCAATGGTTAGAGTCCTTAGCATGTTGTAATGGGAGAACAAAGTCTTGGCCAAGAGCTAAAGCTCTCAGACACGTTTTGCAGTGCCCAAAGCAATATTCTGCGGATTAATCAATAAGATAAATATTACCCAGGGGTACCTCATAGGTGCTCAAGATGTGGTAATTCTTCTCTGCCCGGAATATCATGTACTCTGAGGGTATTAGACACACCACAGCATGCTAATTTGTTCTTATTTAGGCTCATTCTTACTATGCTTGAGATTTAGTTCTATAATATAATTGCCATTTTATTGAGTTCTGATGTGTCATAAAGTATACTAGATTTTTACATATTATTACAATTTACATATTATTGCAATTATTTTTAGATGTCTCCCCCCCCTTTTATTCTGGTGGTTCTAAAAAATTGAAGATGGTTAGCAAACCAAAATCAGGGTACGCTTTCTAATTGATTCAATATATATATATCATATATGTATATACATTTATTTATTGTTGACAGAGTGCGAGCAGGGGAGGGGAAGAGAGAGAGATACACACACAGAATGCATATCATACATATCATATATGTATATATATCATAATTTACAAGTTTCCAGGCACAAAGGTAGGGCTATTCGAGTGAACAAAATACATAGGCTCTTTGCTATCATGGAGTTTAACACGTAGGAGGATTGGGCAGACATCACTAACATGTAATACCTAGTTTGCTCATTTGTATTACTAATAGCACCTTGATTTTGTTTAAGTGAGAATTGTACTGAGATTCCCTGCTGCTTAGGGACTCCTCTCTTCTCAGTGAGAGATACGTATCAGTATACCAATCGAAATTTCCCCAAAAGCTACTGTTTCCCAGAATTGAAGGAACAGGGTCAGCTGCCTTTTGTCCTTCGGTCTTCTCCCCATCTGGACTGTGATTCCTGAAGGCGCAATGGTTAGACTGGACAATACTCTAACAAAGGAGGAGCGGCAAGGTGGATAGAACATGGTTGCTAGAAGTCATTTTTGAGTAGCTGCAGTCTTGGGCAATTTCCCCAAACCTTCTTCTAACATGAAAAAAATGAGTCTGTTACTTTCAACCCACTGTTTGCTAGGTTACTTGCTTCTGAATGCATGCCTAACTGATATAATTAGCATGCCACAGAATGTCAATTGAGAATTTTGTTTTGACCCAGGAATTATAGCTGAGTCTCTCACAAAGACATTATACCAAATGCACCATAGTGTCAGTTCAGAGAACCTCTAGTGGCCTGAGTTAGCAACCTCCTCACAGTGCTTAAAAAGAAGCCAGTTTACAGAAACTGGCCTATTAGTAAACATGACACACACAGCTGATATAAAGGTAGTGTTAGCAGAGAGGGAAGGTGAGCATTTCACAAGGTGTACTATTTAAGAACCGAGCCTAATTTCTTTGTTATATCATACTCAGGAAGACACCTTAAAGTCAAGGGAGGGGTGCCTGGGTGGCTCAGTTGGTTAAGTGTCCAACTTCAGCTCAGGTCATGATCTTGCAGTTCATGAGTTCAAGCTCCGCGTCGGGCTCTGTGCTGACAGCTCAGAGCTTGGAGCCTGCTTCGGATTCTCTCTCTTTCTCTCCTTCTCTCTCTTTCTCACTCTCTCCCTCTCCCCTGCTTGCACTCTCTCTCTCACAAAAATAAACTTTAAAAAGTAAAAAAAAAAAAGTCACGGGGGTCTGGTCCCCAAAAATCAATTATTAAGCTTGTGGGTGTCCAAACCATCTTTGGCTCCACTATATCAGGAACTGGAGATTGTCTCTCCTTTGAAAATCATGGACTGTCTAGCATCTGATGCTGGTCGGGCTTGTAGAAAGGGACAGCAGAGAGACGGCTGAACTGAGAGAGGAAACACCAGTGGGGTAGCCTGCATCTCTTCTGTGTGGCATGGAAAATACATACGTGTGTTTCATCAGGGCCAAAAAACACCGCAAGCAGCTAAGCAAGCATTACATGCTAGAAAAGTAGGTCTTAGCAGCAAGAGCGTACCGGGTGAGCCTGGGCAGTGGAGAAGGTTGAGCCAGAACCAGATTCCCCATGGTAGGGAAATCTGTGATGGGAAGGAGCCTACAAGGTCTCCAGAAATACCTATAGTTGTGTTCATTACAGAGACAGCATTTCAATGTCTGCCACATGCTGACAGGCAGCACTAGCCTGAGAAATATCAAAACCAGCAGAAAGGGAACCACAACCTCACCATGGGCAAGCACAGAAGGAACCTCTCCCCATTCCTTTCTCCTTGCCACAGCATTGAGCAATAGAGGAGGAAAGGGCAGGACTCATGTGAGAATCAGACTATGCTCCCCTTCCACTACAAGTTGCTAGAGGAACAGAGATGTCTACCCCATAGTGGGAAGTGATGGGGGAGGGGGGGGAGAAGAAAACAATTAAACTCAGAGAAGGAACTCAAGTTTTAAAATGAATAGGATATATTTCAAGAACTTGAATGAGAGAAAAAACAGGGAAATTTACATAACTAGCCCAAGATGTCACTAAAGCTTCAAGTGAGGGGGATTTAACACTGAGCAGTTGTGGGGATGAAGGGTTAGAAGAGGAAAAATAAATTAAACTAGCTCATCTTTCTTGAATCTCAAAAAATAAATAAAATTCCTTATAAAATAATGCATTCAGTTGATAGTTAAAATTTCAAAAGGTCTTGTTTTCAGAAGCAAGTACTAAGGGTGTGATGAGAGCTTGCGATGGAGGTTCCAGTTAAAAGGAGTGCACCTGAGGTGGTCACAACCCAAAGGCTGTGAACAGAGCCCTGAGCCCTGAGCAGGGGAGGAACAGCACTGGGCAGGGAAAGGGTCCTGGGGCCTGCAGCAGTGAAGGGCCTGAGGCTGGGAAGAACTTGCTAGTCACTCTGGAGAAACTAAGCATAGTCTGGGCAGCACAAGAGGTTTGAAGGTTTGCAGAAAACAAAGCATGAAGATTCACTCTAGTAAAAGAGAACAACATGTCCCCAGGAAGAAACCAGAAGCTTGTGTTAGGCATGAGAGAGCACAGAGTGCCCTTTTCCTTCTCCTTCCCGATCAGAATGTCAGACATGGCTGACATTCTTCTCCATCAATTCAACTCACTCTTTGGTGCACATATTTGGAGGGTTTTCTTGGCAGGTTCAGATAGTGGCTGTTGCTAGTGAGGAAATGATCGGCATATAGTACTCTGCTCCACATATCAATTGGGAGAAGGTTGTCAGTTGCCTGTAGGATTTCTGGGAATTTCAAATAGGTCTTTCAGTTGGCTCAGTCCCATGGCCTCTATAGACTCAACTTATTTCTAGGCTTTTTCATCCTCTCTGCACAGATCCCAGGGACTCAGCCTGCTGGGCTATCTTTTCAGGAGTTGTCACCACCTACTCTAGGCTTGCCTAAGCAAAAAGCACCTATTATCTTTCCGCTTTTCCAATTTCTAAAAGCTGCAGATGCAATGGCTCAGATGCAGCAGGAATTCTGCAACACCGGTCTGCACTTTGGTGGCAGCTACTGTTGTGAGTTGCATTACAGTGTTTAAGCAGCAGGAAGCAGAAAACAGCACAGTCTTTCAGGTAATTAGTTCTCTGCCTCCTTCCTGAAGCAGTCGAGCCCACATCAGCAATCTCCCTGGCCCTCTGTTGTTCCAGGAATGTTGGTTCCAAATTGCATCCCAGCTACCTGCAGGACAATTTCTCGATTCATCTCTATCCAGTGAAACAAAATATGAGTTCATCTGGGGATAATTTTCGAGAGACAAGAAATGAACTCTATACAATTCGCCAAATATGTGCCCCCTTGCATGGTCACACCCTGTTAATTTAACACAATTTCATTTTTCGGCCATCAGACAGCAGAAGGCCAGTGAAAATCCAAATGATTTAACTTAGAAGTGCTGTGTGTACCTTTTGGAAAGATAAAAAAACACTTACCCCAACCTCTGGCAGGGGATCCTTATGTTCAGGTAGGACACTGGTTCGAACCTATAGAGAAAAAACAAACGTTTTCTGTAGGATTTTGGAGTAGAAACTAGTGCAGAAGCTTCACACAGGTGCTGGGTGTCATTTTCCCATCATGGAGCATCAATTCAGACTGGGGTTAATCATTACCGAAGGTACCTGTGTACATCACCTGCTGCAGAGCCATAAAGCTCTCCTCTGATAGTTGCTAAGCTTCCTGGTTTTCCTAAGTACACAGAACTGCTGGATCCTTACCCCATCACCCCTTGTCAAATACAGAGATGTCTGGGCTTTAGGTGAATCAGCTTTAATCTCCTCAAAAAGCAACCCTAATTCAACATTCAAAGGAAAGGACAGAGTTGGTGTAGAGCAAGTCATTCCATGCAAGCTCAATAAATATTTATTCTCTAAATGAGCACCAAAACCCACAGTCTTTATAGTATATCCCTCCCACAGGAGAGTTCTGGGCCAAATTGTCAGATACCATTATCTAAATTCATTTGAAAATGAATTCTCAACTGGGGGAGAGGGAAATAGTGTAAAATAATCAGTCATCTGGGGAAGCTTTTCATATGTTTGAATGTGTTCCAAGTGAAATATCAACCCCTTAGATGATAAGTAGGCATATATCTTCTACTGAGTAGTGATCCTTAATCCTGGTTGTGCATTAGAGTTACCTGGGGACCTTTCAAACTGCTGGTGCTCTTTCCTGCCCCTGGATATTGATTCTAATGTACAGCTGAATCGATGTTTCTCTATTTAAGAAAAAACGCTTCAAATGAAAAGAAATCACGACTATCTTTCTCACTTAAGAAAAGGCTAGTAAAAGCAAGAAACACATAAAACCTAAATCTAGTATATCTTAATTTGAAGTAAGGATTAGATAATAAAGTTAAGTGAATACAGAGCAATAGACAAGCATACTCTGTTTAACTGGAGAGCAGAGGGAAGGGGTGATGAATGGGAGAGAGGAACCCTAGAAACACATGATGGATCAATATTTTAGGGGGTCATTTTAACAAAATCCCTTTGGAGGTACTGCACTGCCAATCATAACTCTCTTGAAATCCTTTAAGCTCTGACATACTTGACCATACCTGGTCAATTCTCCCAGGTTGAAGAGATACCTATAACACCCCTCATAATGTCAAAAGACTTGAACTAGCTCCCGAGGGCCTACTAGTCTTTAACACGGTTTCCATTTTCTTGGAAAAAGCCTCAAGCCATGGTAAAACAGTGCATTTTAACTTCCAGCTTAAGGCTCCTTCTTTGTTTCTTTATGACAGACCCAGCACTATCGCTTGCACAATTTGTCAGTCATTATGACTCAAATTGTTCACCAGAGCACAAAATAAATGACAGGAGAGATCCCAACAGAGTAAACAACACAATTTGCAGAACACACTCCACTCAGGATTTCATGATAGAGCGTTCACTGGCGAAGAGCATTTGCAGTGTGGCGGCTGCATTAATGCTCTTTGGTCCAGAATGTTCAGATGTACCATTCAGTCTCATTATCTGAAAACCATTAGCTGGCCTCAAAGGATAAGGAATCTGTATATTAACAGGGGACTATAATGGACCATACAGTGTGCGTATGTGTATGATATCCCTCTCTCTCTCTCTCTCTTTCATACACACAGTATATACTCTCTCTGTCTGTCTCTGTCTCTCAGATTAACTCTGTCTCTGAAAGACAGAGAGACTTGTTCCCCCCTTATCCACGGTTTCACTTGCCATGGTGTCAGTGTTACCCACAGTCAACCACTCTTCTCTGGAAGCAGAGGATTCTCCTTACATATCATCAGGTCAAAGCAGCCTAACGCTACATCACAATGTCTATGTCATTCACCTCACTTCATCTCAGCACATAGGCATTTTATCATCTCACACCATCATGAGAAGAGGGAGTATAGTACAATAAGGTATGTTCAGAGAGAGAGAGACCATATGCACAGAACTTTTATTATAGTATATTGTAATAATTGTTCTATTTTATTATTAGTTATTATCAATCTCTTATTGGCCCTGATTTATAAATTAAACTTTATCATAGGTATGTATGAATAGGAATAAACAGTATATGTAGGGTTCGGTATTATCTGTGGTTTCAGGCATCCACTGGGGATATTGGAAGTATCCCCTGTGGATTAGGTAAGACAACTGTATACACAATTACACACACACACACACACACACACACACACACAATGTGCGCATGTATGCATATATATATTCACACACATATATATGTATATATGTATATATAGTATATAAAGTATGTAGAGTGTACATGTTATATATATATATATATATATATATAAATGTACATCTACTATATGTCAGAATGGATTATATATAGTGAATGTATATTCACACATATGCAACCCATATAACACATATATATGTGTATGTTTATGCATCATTTTAAGAAAATATTTGACATCCAAATAACATTATCCAATAGGATATGCTTAAATTTAGAAATAAAGTGAAAGAAGTCAGACATTGGTGGAGGTCAACATATATAGTATTGCTATATCATATATATGTGTGTGTATATATATACACACACACACACACACACACACACACACACACACACACTCTATGTGATATAATATTAGATAAGGTAGAATAATATTGACAACTACTGCAATATTGTCATTAAATTTATGTTTATTTTATCAGGACAATTAGTCCTTATAAATATAAATAAACTACAAAGAAAAAAAAAAGATTCCTGACCCAAAGGTGTATACTATAAAAAAATTTCAAAGATAATCATGGACTAGTTTGCCATTTCCAATGTGTGTACATGTGTGAAGGAGAGAGAGACAGAGAACGAACTTCCCTTTACATAATAAAACTATTTTTGAAAAGTACATGTATGTCACATGTCATAACTCAAGGCATGTTTAAAACACTAGCAGAGCTCCTGATATAGAGGAATTGAAAAACAAAACTTTTGTAAACCAATTTTAAATTTTATAAAGTCAGATTTTCATATGAAACACATGTTTAAGGTAGTATATATGTATAGTTCTAAAACTTTTATATTTAAGGTTAATGCTACAGATGTTATGGTATATAGGTCACACACTGATGATGTTTTTTCTTGCATAATATATAGCCCTCATTACACTAAACACATACTAGGTGGCAAGCACTGGGTTTGCCAGTAAATAGGGTTCCATTTCTTCTCTTTGGGATTTCAGAAACCAGTGGATGGGACAAATATATAAATAATCCAGTACAACATAATACATGCTATAATGGAAATGTGAGCATTTTTCTGTGGGCATTCAGGGTAAGGAGTAATTAATCCAGACTGAATGTCAGGAAAGGCTTCACAGAACAAGCAGTTTGGGTTTTGAAGGATGTGTAGGAGTTTTAAGCAAGGAAGAATAGGATGAAGCAAACAGCGTATTACATAATAAGCATGCGTCATGGAGTTGTAAAAGGCCATTGGTTAGGGTGCCCGTGTGGCTCAGTCTGTTAAGCGTCTGACTCTTGGTTTCAGCTCAGGTCATGACCTCATGTTTCATGCAACTGAGCCCCTCAATGTAGTCCATGCTGAGAGTGTGTGCCTGCTTGGGATACTCTATCCCTCTCTCTCTTCCCTCCCCTACTTGCTCGTTCTCTCTCTCTCTCTCTCTCTCTCTCTCTCTCAAAATAAATAGATAAACTTAAAAAACAAAGGCCATTTGTGTTTGGGAAAGAGTGAGTATTCTGATAATACCATAACAGGGGGGCCTTCGGGGAAATGGTAAGAGTTGGGGAGATGTTTGGTTATATGTCTGAGGAGAGAGGTTGGGCCATTTGATATCTATCATGTTATGGAACTGGAGCTTCATGCAATTTATAGACAATAGGATATCAGGTAAGACAATCAAGTAGAAAAGTGATGTTATCAGAGCCCCTTAAAGCATATCCACTATGCCCTGAGTCATATTGGGAAAATAACCTCTTTACGCTAGTTGCCTTTTGCCTTTTTGTTAGCTATCTTTAGCATAGGGTGAATAATAAACCTCATAGTTGTTGTAGTACATCTTTTAAGTACCCAGAACAGTACCTGCCACTGAGAGGGAAGAAGGGAGAGAGTGAGTAAAGAAAAGAAAGGGAAGAAGAATTAGAGGAAATGAGGAGGGAGGGAGAAAAAGAAAGGAGAAAGGAAGAGAGAGGAAAAAGACAGAGGAAAAAGAGTAAGACAGAGATGGGGTGGGTAGAAAAGGCAGGAGCAATATGTCACTGAAAACAAATAATAAAGCCTGGACAGATTTAGATGAGGCCTTTTGATGAGGAAGGGATGATGCAATGGCTGTCACTGTAACATTTGGAACATTCCAGTTCACGGGCAATGTCATGCCTCCTGAGATTTACTGGCCTTTCTTCAGGATTCATTTTCCCTTTTTTGGTCTTATTAGCCATTCTTCTTCCCAGTTTTCTTTACCATACCCCTCCCTGTCCTTCCTGGGATACAAGAATGTCTGCCTGACCACATATTTAAAGTTATTATAACTTCCTCTTGTCTAGGAGGACACTTTTATGATATCAAATAAAGATCACTTAATAGAAGTGATCATGTAGATTATATGTTCCATCTTGAATAGTTCTCAAGTTTCATATAAAGCAAATTCATTTACTTTTTCATAGGCTCAAACTTCCATATACTAAATTTGCCTTGAAAAAAAGAAAAACTGAGGTTGGGAGGGTGGTGGAGACTGCTGTATTCTTCATGGGTGAGTAGGTAAGAATGAGCAATAGGGCTGCCTCAACTGCAGGCATTGTTGACTATCCAGATATAGAGAAGGGGTAGGTCAGGCTGCCATGACTGTGCACTAGGCTGTCCATGCCTCAGCCCCGGGCAAGTGCATCTTCTCAAGAGCAAATGCAACTTTTCCCTAGCTGGGCTCAGCTGGACAGGGTTGTAACAGTGCTTGAACATCCCCAGGGCAGGGAAAGGGCCTAGATCTTCTTCTTGGACTACTGTGACATCTGGTAAGTTCTCTGATATTGAATGCATTGTTGAAACACTTTCTTCTTTTTTTTTTTTTAAATAAAAATGTTACTCTAATTCTCTACATATCTCGAGTTAGAATATATTATTTCATCACATTTACTTGTTCCACTTGGAACGAGGCACCAAACTGCCTTCATACTCAAACACATGAAAAGCTGACTGGTACAGAAGTGTTCTGCCACCTTCCACAATATTAATATTCGGGGAGGAAGCTGCTCAGTTAGGCCCATATTTCCCAGGATGCCTTGTTTTGAGAGATAGCCATGTACCAAGCTCTCACCAATAAAATATATGTGTAAGTGATGTTTGCTGCATCCAAACTGGAGTTCTCCGAAGTGGATAGCCTAGGCCCTCTTCACTGTCCTTTTCTCCTTCCAAGGAGTCCCGCCCTTAGGTGACTGCAGAGCCACACATGAAAGAACACCATTCGCCACGCCATACCACGTATCCCTACCAGTGTTAGATTATAAATGATTGTGTCAGTTTTCTATTGCTGCTTAACAAATTTCCACAAACTCAGCTGCTTAAAACAACATCCACTTATTAATTCACAGTCTGTAGGTCAGAAATCCAGTCCTCATGTGGTTGATTTCTCTGCTCTGGTATTACAAGGCTGCAGCCTCTCCTGGAGGTTTGTCTAGGCAAAGGTCTGCTTTCAGCTTCCACAGGCTGGTAGCAGAATTCAGTTCCTTGCAGCTCTAGGACCAAGGTCCCCATTTTCTTGATGAATGTCATCTGGAAGCTGCTATAAACTCCTGGAGTTTATTCCATGCCACTGTTACTCCATGCCATGTGGCTTCCTTCATCCTCAAATCCAGCAACAGAGGATCTGCTTTGCACCAAATCCTTCTTGCACTTCAGATATCTGTCTTTGGAATCCACTCTTTTAAAGGCTTATCTCATTAGGTCAGACTTGCCCCAGATAATCTCCCACTCTTAGGCAACTTTGCCATGTGACATGATCTAATCACAGGAGTATGTCCCAGGGACCATGTAGAATGTGTACAACAATGGGGCAGTAATCCTGGGGCCAGTGTAGAATTCTGCCCAACACAATGACCAAGAAATAAACTTCCCACTGTGAAAAAACACTGAAATTTGGATGTTTACATTTGTTTCAGCAGATCACGTAATATGACCCCCCCCATTTTTTTTTTTTTAATGGAAGTTTGGATTCCATTTATGGCTATGAAGAAATAAAGCAAAATATCTAATATTAAATCCTAATTCATTATTTTAATGTCAACAGATCTGTATTAACTGCGTATTATGATCCAGTGACTGTCATAAACACTGGCAATCCCAGAGATTAGGAAGACAAGGTATTTCTCACCCACAGGTAATAATGATAACATGGCAAGGGTCAAAACATACAATTATAATTGCTAAGCATCTTCAATTGTGTAAAACTTACCAGCCATTCTTAGATACTGATTTTCCAACTATTTAATTTCTGTTGTGCATGGAGAAAATGATCCATGTATAAGCCCAAATGATTCATATCACAGAACCTTAGAGATGGGAGGGATCTTAGGGTAAACCTAGAAAAACCACCTCTGTGATGTGAAAATTGTACATGAAATATCCCGGGAGGTTACATTTAAATTTTCTCCTTGGACATGTTTAATCTCTAGCTTATTCTCTTACTAATTAGTCTTGTAGAAGTAGTATTGCTCACCTACTTAAAGGCTCCAAACAGATTAAGTTAATGAAAGAAGTAGGTTGAGTGTGAGAGACAATAGGGAGGGGAAAGGAATCTGGCAAAAATGGAAATCACATTCCTAGTCTATGAAGAACAACTATCCAGCTCCAAGTAATTAAAATGTTCCTGAGAAAAAAAATTCTTCAATTATCAACAATGGACAAATCCTAACTCTTTTGCAGGTATACCATTATTAGTATTTAATTATTTTTGCCAGAAACCAGCCTGATATAAAAGGTAAAAATATGCCCAGTACTATTTTTAGTGAGTGGGGGGGAGTGCTATTCTAAAGCAATTGTTCTTAATCTTGACAACACATTAGAAACCTCTGGAATATTTTTTAAAGCCAGTTTCCAGACCATGTTCTAAAATAATTACATCAGAATCTCTGAGGGAAGAATCCAGGGATCAGTGCTTTTTAAGGCTGACTCCACACCTGTTTCCAAAGTGCAGTCAAAGTTAAGAATTACTGCTGTAAAATAAATGAGATTGTTTTGAGTGTAAGCCTCAAAACTAGCTCCAAATCCTATGAAAATTTGCAAAAAAAAAAAAAATGTACTAGGCAATGGTCATGTGATGGAATAAGGCTCTCTTGGAAAACAAAAAATTAAAAAAAATATGTTAATGGATTCTCAGAGCTGGAAGAGGTCTTAGACATTATCAGGCCATGTTGCTTAAATTTCAGTGTGCATTCTCATTACCTACTGGTCTGCAGCTGGTTGGGGGATGGTCTGAGGACTATCCCTTCCAAGGTTGTTATAGAAATGCAGAATCTCAGTCTCACTCCAAACAACTGAATCAGAGTCTTCATTTCAGTAAAGTCCCCATGTAATTCATATGCACATTCAAGTGTGAGAAGGTCTAGTCTAGGATAGTGCTTATGAGGGAAATAGGTCACAGGTGAGAATGGTAGACATTCATTTGCACATAAACATGCTTGAGACAAGGGGTGGGGTTTATTCTTCTGGTTTTGAAGGTTTTTGGTAATTTATTTTTAAATGTCAAGCATCTGTAAAAGCTCCAGATAATACTTTCTATCAGAGATGCCCTTTCCTTTCTTATGCAAAGGGGGGAAGGGTTGCTCTTATCATCAATCTCAAATCAGGGATTGATTTGGGAGAGAGCTTAGCTGGAATTTCCGTAAGACTCATCGTTGCAGGCTGAATCTCCACTTCTCTAACCCCTTCATGCCCCCCAAACCCTCAATCTCAATATCACAGGTTGAAGTCCTAACCAGCGAGTGCATTTGGAGATAAGGGTAATTAAGTTAAAATGAAGCTATTAGCATGGGACCCTAATGCAATATGGTTGATGTCCTGAAAAGAAGAGGAAGACGCTGCAGGGGTGTGATACAAAGGGTAACCATGGGAAGAGGCAGCCAGAGGGTGGCCGTCTGCAAGCCAAGGAGGGAGGCCTGAGAAGAATTTACTGCTGCCAACACCCTGCTCTTGGACTTCCAGATTCCAGTATTTTAAGAAAATAAATTTCTGTTTAAGCCACACAGTCTGTGGCAGTTTGTTACGGCAGCTCTAGAGAACTAAGACACTCAGTCTACCCATGTTGTAGGGTATGACCCCTCTCCAGGACGTTCAGCCAAGAACCTTTGGTTGAGGACTCTTTGTCCTTCGACCCTAAAAGAATGCTAGAGATTCTTGGAAGTCTCTGCATATGTGTTTCACACTGTGTCCCACTCAGCTTCAAAATCTGGCAAATGTCTTTAGAGGCAGAACAGCCATGAATTTGAGTCCCCTTTGGTCTCTAAATTTGTCATTTCAGCTACACATAAAAACCAAAATCTCTGCTGGGTTCTATGTCTTCCAGCTGCCACTCTGTGTTAAGCAAAACCTTGATGCTGAGACTTCCGAGCTACAGGGACAATCTGTAAATGCGCACAGGTGGAAAAGAGCTTTTTAGTCCCTCACCACCACACCCTCTTGGGCTTTCTCTCTTGCCTGTGACTCTCCCTGTTTCCAAAGCACTATGAATCTGTGGGAGGTTTCACTCTGCTTTTTAGAAGGCTTTGGCCTGGTTCTCTAGACTCCTGAAAAGCTCAGAATTCAGCAAGTCTCTTCTGAGAAAAAAAATGTTCATTGACTTGAAGCTGATGAAGTCTCAGTTTCTTACTTCCTCCAACACATGCACTGAGAGTTTTGCTGATTTTTCTTTCTCTGAGCAGCACCAGCTCTGTGTCCAGGCAAAGGCATGTTCTTCAGCTCATTCTCAGAACCACCAAATGCCCAAAGAGGAAAAATGGCAGGCTCCTGAGAGCTCAGCTCCAAAAGATCCTCCTTTCTCTGGAATTGTAGTTTACTTTTGTAGTTTAAATTGTAGTTTATTACTTTCACAGCTTGCTGGAAGATGCATTCGAATGTGATTTTTGTAAAATGTGTGGCTTGTTTCTGGGTGTTGTCAGAGGGAGCACAGCTTGCCCTCCCTACCACATACCACCCAAACTGAACTTTTTAACATCTGAAAGTCACTAGAAGTTTAAGGAATCTTCCAAACATGTGGTTAACGGGTAAAAAATGATATTCGACATTGCATAGTTAAATATGCTTGGAAGAGGGGAAATGTCATCACATGTTGGTCTGTCTATTAAGGTAAGTCTTCAGTAAACCAGTTACAAATGCATAATTACAGGTAATTCTCCTGGTAAAAACAGAGTTTATCCTGAAGCCTGAGCACTATCCAAAAACTATCCAATAATTATTGAGTGTGACATGTTGTGTTGGTCTTCACTAGGTAAATGTGATCATCTTTCACATGTCAAAACATATTATACAAAATTATGTACATGAGAATAGTCTATTGGCTTCTAAGCCTAAAAGAAAGAGTGGTAAGACAAATATAAGCACTCTTTTAGTTTGGATGCATCTAGTCTTAGAGTTCTCTAAGGCACGGATGTTCACACCACAGCTCTCTAGTCACATGGGTCCCTTTATGTTTAATTGGTGGCTCTTTCAGACTTCTAATTTCACTATATGAATGTGCCATTATACTAAATTCTACCAGTCATACAAGAGTCATGTGGTTCTTTGGGTTAATGGTGACTGCAAATGTGGCTCCAGAGTCACATAACTCTGAGTATCCCTGCCATTACCCACATTTTATTCCATTTCCCTTTCCAACCATTATAGAGATCTATTACAGGCAGGTGAAAAAATACCGAACAGCAAAAATACCTTTAGACATTCCCTTTGTCAGAGAGTCTCTCCAAAAGATACAGGCTCTGCTGAAAATAAGAGATGCTTAAACTTAGATCAGGGAAGTTTCAGGGAAGTCAAAGAGGTCTCTCTACTGCTGTTCTGAAAGTAAGTCCATCTGCCTTTCATACTCTTTACTTCTGGATTTTCCTGAAAGGGATACTAGGTTCCGAGAGACAGCGCTGTTCAGATCCGGTCAGGCTTCTTGTACTGTACCTACCAGCCAAGTCTGATCCTGGGCACTTACCTAAAGCAATTAGGACTAATCTCCAAAGAAATGCACAATTAAAGACCCAGGTTTTATTTATTTACTTTTTTTAGTGTTAAGTTTTAAGTGTTAAGATGTTTGGATATTTTTTTTTAAATAGAAATAAAGAATAAAGGAACTCTTTGCACCGAAAAAAATACAGTGTTAAGATGTGTTATGGGCACTGAAGACATTAACTCATGATTTGCTAAATAATTGCTTTCTTTTTTTTTTAAGTTTTTTCTAATGTATATTTATTTTTGAGAGAGAGAGAGAGAGAGAGAGAGAGAGAGAGAATGAGCAGGGAGGCTGCAGAGAGAGAGAGAGAGGGAGACACAGAATCTGAAGTAGGCTCCAGGCTCCTGTCAGCACAGAGCCCCATGCGGGGCTCAAACTCACGAACCGTGAGATCAAGACCTGGGCCAAAGTCGTATGCTTAACTGACTGAGCCACCCAGGTGCCCCAATATTGCTCATTCTAAGTTGAGACCTCTATTCCTGCTATCCTGCAGGAGGATACTGTAAACATATCAGTACATATAGTGCTCAATTCAAATATCATGTATCTATAATAACAGTTTTTTATCAGATCAGATCAGACCTTTACTACTGCTTCCTCCTGCCATCACCCTTCTTCTTCTCTACCCAAATACTGAAAAATAATTGTGCCATCATTTTGAAAAGTGGGTAGAGTCATTAGAGCTGATCCTTTGATCCCAGAATTAGACTTACATTAAGTATGTGCTACCCTAGAAACTTTCTACCCTATAAATAAATAACAGAAAGCTTATAATTGATAAATAAGGGTAATAGAATCCAAGGAAGAACAACTATGCTTTCTGGACCTATAGGTAATTATTTCAGAGGCACATGCATTATTTTCTTTACTTGTATTATCTCATTTAATTCCTATAGTTCTGGTGTTGTATTATTACTTTGTCCATTTTACAGGTAAGAAAACTTAGTCTCAGAAAACTGGATTAATTTGCCTAAGGTCAATTCAACAGCAAACTGCAGATCAGACACTAAATGGTCTACTTCCAAAGTCTGTGCCCCTTCCATGGCTGTGTGCCTCTTCTGAACCCAGACTGATGGTGACTTTAATTGTCTTCCCTAGGGCTGCTTAATGAGAGTTTTAAAAGCCAAAAATCTATTAGCCTCAGGGAATAGAAACAGACACAATTTATCACATTGCCAGACTCAAAAACACCATCCTTATGTATTAACAGCCCCCAATTAAGACCATAGTCATGAGTTAATGAACAAGCCATTAGAGAGAGAACAGTAATATCAACACAGGCACATGTCTATTAATCTGTTGCTCACTGAAAGTCATTAGTTCTACACTATAAGGCTAAATAATTTCTAGGTAGCTTTAAAACAAAATTATTGCAATATCACTCAGTATTTTAAAAGATCATTTACAACACAGGGTTTTCTAACCCCAGTCAAAAGAAGATCACCATGCCCTGGGTAAAGATCAATTGATTAATAAAATCAGATGGTGTGTACAGGCACAGAGGGGAGAGGCTTTTAGTGTATTTATCCAATGAGGTGTTTTCATCCCCAGGCAAAAATGGGATAGCTGCAATAACTCTATTCTACTATTCCACTACTTTCTTCACTGTAGAATTCTACCAAACTATCTAAGAGTTTTATCAGTGGGTCTCAGCATTAGCTGTAGATGACAAATCACATGGAGAAGCTTTCAAAATGCTGATGCCAGGGCCCCACTTGCTTTTGCTCCTGTAATTGATGTTTCTAAATCTCTCAGCATTTTCTTCCACTGATTTCCCTTACTATTTAATCTTCAAAACAACCATATGAGAAAACTGAGGCTCCAATTTCAAGTAACTTCCAACCTGTCAGTAGAGGAGCTAATATTTCAACGCGCATCTGCAGCATCCCAAGACCAATGCTTTCAACACCTCATTGTATTGTCTGCAACTTGAGCTGAAATCATACTACACATCTACACAAAAAACAATGAAGGGACATTGAAACAGAGTTCCCAGTTTCCCTGTAGCAGAGGGCAAAGTGAGTGTGGCATCTCAAACAGGAAGTAGGGATGACTCTTTTCAAAGAAGCACTGTGACAAAGAGGCCAGAGTCTACTGCATGGCTCAGGCAGTCTTGTCTTAAAAGAGCAAAGGTGTTCAATTCGATATGGTAAACTCTTCCCGGGAAGGTAATAACAGTACATAACAATGTTTCCAAAAGAAAAAATGTATTTGATGTTTCAAAAGATTGACTTACAAAATTGGGAACACAATCTCATTAAGTTGAGGTTTCCTTTTACTCTCATAAACCAGGTGCACATTGAATCCTGCGACATGTGAGTAGTAGCTAGGACATAAAATGCTTGCATTTTATATCTTATTCAAACTATATATCGGCAGTTCTCTAGTGGGTACAATCAGAGAATCTACAAGGTCAAATTATTTTCATAATAATCCTAAGACGGTATTTTCCTTTTCTACCCTTCTTTCATGAACGTACAGTGGAATTCTCCAGAGCCTTCAAGAAATGTGATTTCACCAGACATTGCACACAGAAGCAGACAGGACAACTCAGTTCTCTGCTATTAATTGGGCTTTAAAGGGATTTGCAAAATGGTAAAACAATGCCACACTCTCAGTATACTTTAGTTTTCCAAAATAAAATAATTTCAAAAACATGTATTATTTTGCTAACCTATAAGGGGTTATTAGTTATTTTAAATAAATTGATAAAGATGTAAAGTATTTTTGAGTTTTAATTTCTAATGCGGTAAGCATCCATAGTTACTTTAATTAAAGCTGGTACACCTGTACTATTTATTTAATTTTTAAAAATTTGAGTACAGTTGAGTACAGTTGTGTTGAGTACACACAACATTATAGTGCAAAACATAGTGATTCACCAACATCCATAGTTATTAACCCACATAACAGCCTTTTGAGAGTCTTTATTTTATTTTTTTAAATATTTATTTTTGAGAGAGAGAGAGAACGAGAAAGCGAGCACGTGAGCAGGGGAGAGGCAGAGAAAGGAGGGGACAGAGAATCCGAAGTAGGCTCTGCGCTGACAGCAGAGAGCCAGATTCCAGGCTGGAACTCGCCAACCATGAGATCATGACCTGACCCAAAGTCAGATGCTCAACTGACTGAGCCACCCAGGCTCCCCAAAGCCCTTCGAGATTCTTGATATTGATGAGTATAAAAAGGTCCTGAAACCAAAACTTTGAGAAACAGTGGGACTGGTGATCCTGAACATTTGGGATTTGTCTTTCATGTTTACTAAGTCAGTCTTACCATTTTTAGGCAGATTTTTGCTTCAGAGTCTCTTTCAGAGATGGATGTGATGTTTGCTACATGCACCCCTAATCCAGCTACTCTGAATCACTATGGTTCCTTGAACTTGTCTTGTTCCTATCTCCCTCCACACCTTTGCATATGCTGGTCTTCTGCCATCATTAAATTTGAGGAATATGGTTGCAAATACAGAATAATCGCTTCATGGACTTATAATCAGCATCAACAAGAGACAAAATACCAAGCTGAATAAAGTAGTAAGTATGCATGAAAGTAAATTAGGGTGATGGAATCAAGTGATAGCTGGATGGGGATACTTTAGTTGTGGTAGTTAAGAGTGGGTTTCTCGGCACAGGTGACTTTGATTAGGACCTACATTAAAAAAAGGTGGCCAGCTTAATGAAAAATAAGAGGGAATAGTATTCTAGGTCAAGACAGTATTAAGGGCAAAGGCCCTCAGGCCAGACTGACTAAAATACATGGCTGAATAAAGGGGAAAGAAATGGTCTGAAGAGTCAAGGAAAGGCAGGACTCTAGTAATGTAAGGTCTCTTCTAATTACAGTGGAAATCAAATCTCTTGCAGGGTTTTGAGCCAAGAACTGATGTGATCTTTTTCATGCTTTAAGAATATTGTGCTGTGGACACCTGGGTGGTGGTTAAGCATCTGACTCTTGATCTGGTCAGGTCAGGATCTCACAGTTTGTGGGTTCCAGCCCCGCATTGGGCTCTGTGCTGACTGTGTGGAGCCTGCTTGGGATTCTCTGCCCCTCCCTTCCTGCCTCTCTCTCTTTCTTTCTCTCTCAAAATAAATGAATAAAACTTAAAAAAAGAAATAATATTGTGCTGATTCTATATGGAGAATAAACTGCAGAAGGTCAAAATAGAAAGGATGAACAATTAGAAGTCATTTGTAGATTAGAGTTTTATTACCATTATTCTAGTTTTTCTAGAGTACAGGTTGAGCTAGGTATTTTAGGTTTTCTAAGGATAATCATTGGCTGGCCTCAAGTTATTTTGTTCCAAATATTTATAAAAAGCACTTTAATACTGACAGAGAAATAAAATTGGTATATAAATTTCCTGTATATATAATTATATTCATCTATGAGAGTAATAATGCTCAACTAATCAAAAGCATATTTGTGGATGAATAATTATTTAAATAAATTTAGTGCTAAATAATAAATGTTGTAATAGTTACATCCTATTTACGTTACAGATATTAAAGAATAGCATAGCTTTTGAAATACAAGATATTCAGAAGAAGCTTGGTACCTTAATGCCTGACGGAACTTAATTCCCTGAAAAAAAATTATGAACAAACTGAATAAGGATAATAGAACTATAATTACTGAAGAAACCCCTACAAATAAGATGGCTTATGGATGGATTCAGTACTTCTGGCAAGTCCCTGTGACAGTAGTAATTTAGAAAATATCTTTGTATTTGAAGCATATCAGCAGTGATTCAAAGGCCCAATGGCAAATAATGATGCTCACATGGGAGAATCTGAGAAGAACAGTACCTTTAATTTTGAAGCCAAATCTCTCCTTTCTAGCAAAAAAGACCTATTAACAGGACTTCTGAAAAGCATCTTTCTACTTGGACACAATTGTACACATCCCTGGGCCTGACTTAAAGTATATGTTGGAAATCCACCCCTGAGTGGATTAAGCTAAAGTTGTAGAACATTCTACATCTGCACTGGAGTAACAGCTGTCTGCGAGATGGCTTTTCCATTCCCCAATCACAGGTTTTCTGTCTATTTTACAACATTAACTGGCAGTCAGAACTAAGTACAAACACACACACACACACACACACACACACACACACACACACACAGGAGTACTCAGTAAAACAATTCAATTTCATTAAACTATAAGTATTCAACAAACACCAAAGTATTCCTATTCTCTCAAACCATTCATGGCTTTAAAATATATCTTCTCAGATATCTGAAAGCCTTAGTGTCTCGAGGAAACACCTGAAATGTAGCATGTTAACACTTAAGATCCTTAACAACTGGAGTATCTTTGGGGTGCCTGGGTGGCTCAGTCAGTCGAGCATCTGACTTCGGCTCAGGTCATGATCTCATGATCTGTGAGTTTGAGCTCCATGTTGGGCTCTGTGCTGACAGCTCAGAGCCTGGAGCCTGCTTCAGATTCTGTGTCTCCCTCTCTCTCTCTCTCTGCCCCCTCCCCACTCACAGTCTCTCTCTTTCTCTTTCTTGAAACATAAATAAACATTTAAAAATTAAAAAAACAATAACCAACTGGAGTATCTTTGTCAGTTGTAATGCATGTTTTGTGCTTAAAGTAAGTTTAGACTTCATGGAATAATATAAGTCTCACTTATAATTCTTGCTGCCCCAGTGCCACAGAGGCAGGCTAAATTGGAGCTAATTCCAAAAACTTTGAGAGGAAACTATTTGAAACTAAGTGCACTAAACAAAGTCCACTCACAGTGACAAGAGAAACAAGGGGCATTTTCATAAATTCTTCTTATCAAAAGTTGTACTTTTACCCTTTGCACTTCTTAGAGTGAATTTTCTTTTGATGTCAAGAAGAAACTTTCAAACATTCTCAGATAAGGGTGTTCATGATTCCACAGACTAGATGGGATCACAGGCAAGAAAATTCAAGAGCTTTAATCTAATCACACTGAATGGGATTCTGCCTTTAAGGATAGTAGTGTGCAGGTAAATGTTTAATAACTGGTTCTTATCGGGTGGGGATGGGAGGGGAAGCTATTATTTACAGAGTGTGCCAATTTCTGTAGAGTAAATTCTCCCACCCTGGCTTGTTGCAAGCTAATGACTTGAAACAATGGACTATTGGCCTTAGGAAGAGATTTTGTAAGCCGTGACCCCAGGACTGGTCCCAGCCCACCGCCAGGGGTCACTGGGGAGAAGTGAGCACAGCAGAGGTGCGAGGGATACAGACCCACCCAGGAAACCGAGAGCCTGGCTGTGGGGAGCTCAGGCATCTGTTTCAGAAAGAACTTAGTATAACACAAGTATACTTCCATCAGCAATTTGAAAACAAAACCGTCTTTAGTTTCACATCTCAGGGGCAAGACCATGTCTCAGAAACCAATGATTTTAATTTTAAACTCAGCAGAATTCAAATGTCTGAGAGTTGACCTAGCACTATTTATTCAATCAGATTCTCAGGAGCTGCTGAGAAATTCTTTTTAAAATCAATGGAAACTTTGGCCATGGGAAAGATACAGAAGCACACAAAGAATGTGGCTTATGACAATTGGTCTCATGACATATCTGGGCTCCGGGGCCAATTTTAAGTGCCCTGGCAGCAAGTACTGGATGCTTCAAAGTTTTCTCTATCTTTGGAGTCTTTGACTGTGGTCTTTACAAGCCACAGACCGTGCTATGCATCAATGTTTAGAAAGGTATGTTCACTGAATGTATCACAAAGCTGAAAAAAACCCTGAGATTGTCAGTAAATCCCCCGGTCCATAAATAGACATTCATTACCAGGATGTCTAGATTAGATTCTAAACTCTTATGGAAATCTTCCATTAAGGAATTTAAAACCTTTGTTCCTATTAAGCAAAAAGAAATTTCTTTAAGCGAATTAACCATGCTGATAATTTTACCTCCTTAAAAAAGCTAAATTTTAGAACAGCTGTCTTGTACAAGTTTTATTTCACAGTTTATTCCAAACCAAGCTATATAATATGACAGTTTGTACTTACAGTACCATGTTTCAGGGACTTCAGAAAATTTTATATTAAAAAAAAAGAAATTTATGATACTATAATGAGACTTTATTCTTGGCCTTTTTTCCCTTTCTTTAAAATAAAATGTAAGTGGGGTAAACATGGCTCAACATTCAGTACAGGCTTTGTAATAATAGATTGCTGGCCTTCACAGACACATCGATATTCATAAAAAGAGCAATGGCACAGAAAGCATTAAATGCTATTCTTAAATCAAAAAAGAAATATTTCTCAGTGACCTTGGGACATGAATAGGTAAACTTATTAAAGGAGAAGAAGAAAAACACATATACTAAGGAAGTAAAAAAGAAATAGAAGGGAAAAAGGAGGATCACATTCACCATCTTGAAAACCCTTATCAGAGCCTTTATTAATTTATGAGCTAAGGAGTGTCAGGACTACAAAAGGTGTTACAACATTAAATCAACAACTTAAAAAACTTTTGCAAAATCGGGGCACCCAGGTGGTTCAACCAAGACACGGTTAAGTGTCTTGACTTTGGCTCAGCTCATGACCTCAGGGTTCCTGAATTTTGGCCCCACATCAGGCTCTGCACTGACAGTGTGGAGCCTGCCAGGGATTCTCTCTCTCCCTCTTTATGCCCCTGCCCCACTCTCTTTCTTTTTCAAAATTAATAAACATAAAAAATTTGCCAAATGAAAATTTTATTTTTCCAGCTTTATTGAGGTATATTTGACAAACAAATATTGTGTATATTTAAGGTATAAAATGTGATGATTTGATCTCTCTATGCATTGTAAAATGATTACCACAACAAGCTAATCAACACATCAATCATCTCACATTAGTTACCTTTTTTTATGTGTGGTAAGAGCACTTAAGATCTTTCTTAGCAACTTCCAAGTATATGGTACAGTATTATTAATTATAGTCACCACACTAGACATTACATCCCCAGAAATTCATCTTATAACTGGAAGTGGGTTTCCTTTGAGCAACATCTCCCTGGTCTCACAATGAGCTCAAAACAGAATAAGGCCTAACCTCAAAAGTTTTATTTTTCCTTTAAAAATTTCAAAGGATTTTTAAAAAATGTTTATTTACTTATTTTGAAAGAGAGAGAGAGAGAGAGTTGAGGGAGAGAGAATTTAAAGAGAGTTGAGAGAGAGAGTTGAAAGAGAGAGAGAGAGTTGAGTGAGAGAGAGAGAGAGAGAGAGCACACAGGGGAGGGGCAAAGAGAGAATTCCAAGCAGGCTCCACACTGTCAGCACAGAGACTGATGCAGAGCTCCATCTCACAGACTGCGAGATCATGACCTAAGCCAAGATCAAAAGTCTGAGGCTTAACCAACTGAGCCACCGAGGCACCCTTCCTTTAAAAACTTCAAAAACCTTGGGGTGCCTGGGTGGCTAAGTTGGTTAAGCGTCTGACTTTGGCTCCGGTCACGATCTCATAGTTTGTGGGTTCAAGCCCCAGGTCGGGCTCTGTGCTGACAGCTCAGATCCTGGAGCTTGCTTCAGATTCTGTGTGTGTGTCTCTCTCTGTTCCTCCCTTGCTCATTCTCTGTGTCTCTCTGTCTCTCAATAAGAAATAAACATTAAAAAAATTAAAAAATAAAAGACTTCAAAAACCAGACAAGTACCCACAATGAAAACCTAGAAACACAGAAGATGGATTACCTGGGAGAACCCATCTCTGGTGCATTCTGATCAGAGCTGTGAGGAGGGCACGTGGGTCTGTCCACCTGGATTTGCTAGGGTCATAATTTACTCTCTGTGCTCTTGTTCCTCAAAGTGAGGTATTGGATCCACAGCATTGGAATCACTTGAGAGATTGTTATAAATGCAGAATTTTAGGGCCTGCCCCAGACTGCTGAATTACAGCCTGCATTTCACAAGCTCCTCAAGTGGCACTAAGTACATTAAAGTTTGAGAAATCCTGGAGCAAAGGATGCATTCTTTCAAAATGGAGGACAGTTTGGTAAAAGACCATAGTTTCCGTTTCCATCCTTTATTTTTCATAATCTGTTTTGTAGAAATTAGGGAAACTGGAAAATAATAGTGCATTAATTAAATATATATAAAGGTATATTTTGTGATGTTATATCACTAGAGGGTTCCCATATATGAGAAAAAAGAAAGAAGGACTTGTACATAAATGCCATATAATTCAAAGCATAAGTTATCTGCATGATTTTGTCATTATTACAGGGTTAAATTTACACGTCTTTTGGTTTTTGGTGTTTCCTTGTTTGTTTGTTTTTAATACATGCTGCATTTAGGCAGTTGGTGAACTACCTGTGAATACTGAATGGATAATCGATTCTTTAGGGAGCAACCACACCTGTGGCAAACATGCCAGCTAAAATTTTGGCCCCCTCAGATCTCCCAGAGATGATGCCTATAATTCAAGGAGACTGGCTGATGGTTTGTCTGCTACTTCCTGGGAAAAATGTGGAAAAAAAAAGCAATGTCTCTCTAAGCATCCAAGAATTCCCAAAGCAACTGGAGGAGTTATAAAAAGAATGGCTTTTGACCATTTCCATGGGAGCGTCTTCACTTTGCCCATTTTCTTTATTAATAGTAACTCAGATTAAACCTGTCAACAACAAAAACAAAACCTCTAGTGAACTGGCTCCTAAGGTCTGCTTGGGGTCCAGAATGCTTCTCTTCCCTAGCTTCAGCTCAGGTCCTATTACTGTTCTAGTCCAAGCTACCTTGTGTTAATTTTTCATCCTACTTTGTCAACTATCATATTCTTTAGAATTTAGCTGTTCTTTCTTGTAACCCCAAGCTTCCACGGGTACCTTAAAGGTGATTTGCTTTCCATATACCAGTAAGAAAGCAATATCGGGGCAAATCTAATGTTTATTTACTACACATTCAGATTTCTTATTATGCTATTCATGTTCAAATTCCCAACAGCTAAATGCTATGTAAAATTTAAGAGTAGTACCTTTAAGCACCCTTGGGAGACAGGCAGTATCAGTCATCAAACTGCAGAATATGGAGAAGGAAGAGTCGATTGGCTTTTAAAAGCCAATTGTTAACCTATTTTTTCCTTTTTTAAATGTTTATTTTTGAGAGAGCGAGTAAGCATGCAAACACGAGTTGGAGAGGGGCAGACATAGAGGGTGAGAGAGAATCCCAAGCAGGCTTTCACGATCAGCACGGAGCCTGCCGCGGGTTTTGATCTCACGACTACAAGATCATGACTTGAGCCGAAATCAAGAGTCAGACACTTAACCAACAAAGCTACCCAGGCACCCCAATGTTAATCTATTTTTATCAGAAAGAAAACTGCATAATCATATGTGCACAGTTTGACAAGTACAAATTAACACCAGTATAATCACCACATCTGGAAGAAATCCATCTTAGCCAGCAACCTTCTTTCTGAGACTTTTTCCCAACACAACCACAACCTTCTCCACTAGAGAAAATCATTGTATTTTTGCAATGATTTCTTGTCTTTTCCTTAGAGCATTACCACCAAAAACGCACCCCTAAAGGAAAGAATGTGGGCTTTCTGTTGCCCACTTTTTCACTTAACATAGAACACATAAATACCGTACGCATTCCTTTGTCTTGCTTTGTTAACTCAACATTTTTTTTTTTTTTTGAGATTTGTCCAAGTTGTTGCATATAGCTCAGGTTCATTTATTTTCAGTTCCTGATAGTAATTTATTGTGTGACTACACCATCATTTATTTACCCCTATTACTGTTGATGGGTATATAGATTATTTCCATGTATTGAAGAACGAATTGTTGCTATGAAATTCTTGTGTGTGTATTCTGGAACACATGTATGAATCACTTTCTAGAGTAATTACCTAAGGGAAGAATTATTAGGCCTTTAGAGATCACATCTTCAACTTGACAAGAAAGCTAAATTGTTTTCTAAAATGCTTATATCATTTACCTCCAACCATATGCAAATCTTACATCTTTATCAATGCTTGAAATTATTAGACTTTTAAATTTTTTGCCAACAATTGATATGTAATTGTACCTTTTCATAATTTTAATTAACATTTCTCTGATTACTAATAAGTTTGATTTCCAAATGTTTATTAGTCATTTAAGTCATCTCTTTTGTTAAGTGCTGATTCAAACCTTTTGTCTTTTTGTTCTATAGGTATTTGTCTTATTTTTCTTATTTTTCATAGTTGTCTTATCTATAGGTGTCCTTTACACATTTTACATATACAGTGGATCTTAGTCTTTTGTAATTTATATGTGTTGAAAATGTTTCTGTAGCCTGTCTTTTCACTTTTTATGGTGACTTTTTCACCTGACTTTGTTAAATGTTCATATTTGAAAGCATTAGGATAAGGTGAGGAAAAAGTAGTATATAATCATACACCTTTAAAAGAATGTATCTGATATCAGGATCTCTAATTTTGCATTCGAAAAGTGATCTATCAGCACTTATATACCTGCTTTCAACTATTTAATCCCCAAACTGTCAATGTATTGCTTTGTAAATGCTTTTAAAACTCTCCACATATATCTGAAACCTTGCCTTCCATAGACTTCTAATACCTCGATGCTGACCGATACCTAACAAATACTCTAATAAAAAAATTCAGTTGATTAAGTGTCACATGAGAGACTAACCATCTAATTGTCCTAGTAGTTTATAATTACTGGCAACCTAGAAAGAAAGTAACACAGCTTGCATATAGAGATCTGCTCATTTGCCTTCATATTGGCCCAACTAATGAGCGGGCTGTTTTTTGTTTTTCCTACCTTTCAAACTCAACAAAATAAGGCTCTCAAAGCCTAAATGCCTCATTAGTATTATATATTTCTATTAATGCACTTTGATTATCACAAGCCATAAAAACAACTTGCATTTCAAGGTTCTAGTTTCCATATGTTGGAATTTTTACCAAATGTGCCAGATCCTATTTTGCTGCTCTAGATCCCACATTCCACCTTTGTCTATCCTGTCTTTCTATCTCTGGAGGCTAAGTAAGCTCTGTGGAATACATTAGGGGCTTCCTTGTCCTCTGGCTTTCAGTTACGTTCTGATGGTGTGAGCCCTGGCAACAGTTTCAAGGCCCCAGAGGGGAAAAAGGGGTCAGAATATATAAGCCCTTGGCTCTCTTCCTGCAAGGTAGCTTATGGCCAGCCATGCCCCTGGACCAGGCTAGCCTCCACTCAAGTGTATTTTCTGGAAGCTGCCCCCACCTTCTCTCTTTCAGACCTAGGAGTGATTATAGCTCTACCATTATTTTTTTTTTTTAACGTTTATTTATTTTTTTGAGACAGAGAGAGACAGAGCATGAACAGGGGAGGAGCAGAGAGAGAGGGAGACACAGAATCTGAAACAGGCTCCAGGCTCTGAGCTATCAGCACAGAGCCCGATGCGGGGCTCGAACTCACGGACCGTGAGATCATGACCTGAGCCGAAGACGGACACTTAACCGACCAAGCCACCCAGGCGTCCCTAGCTCTACCATTATTAAACCAGGTTACAACACTACTTCTTGTGGTTCTACTTTGCAAAGAGTCCCTTTGTAAATAAGCCCTCCTGGAATTAACCTAATTTGCAAGTGCCATCTGTTTCCTATTGGGACTGTGACTGATACAGATTTAATAGCCATGATTGTGTGCAAAAAGAGAAGCAAAACAAAGCTTTAAGGTAGATTACTGGAAGCGCTCCTTTCCTGGGCTTATACATAAAGCACAGAGAAGTACAAGGACTCTTTTCTATGGAGCTAACAGACTAATCAGGGAGCACAACAATTACATTGGGCCCTGGGAATATAATACATAATTAGGACAAAATTATTCTTCCCCTTGGAAAGATGGGTTCCTTTGATGGTACCAGGTTGTAGAACCCAGTTATCTGCCCACTGAATAGCCTTCAGAGGGGTGGGGGAAAGCACTTCCCTCCCACAATTCTTCACACCTTCTTGCTTAACTCATCCATTCTCACTACCATATTTTGCAACCAAAGAGGACATTATTGAGTGTAGGAAAGTGAAATATGTTTCAAGTGACCCCATGAATCCTGGCTCTGAACTTCATTCAGTTTTTTTTTCCTTATCTGTTTTTTTTCTCCTTCCCTAAAAAAAAGGCAGTTCGGTTGGTGCTTATTTATCTATTCCGTGTTGTATAGATCTCTTATTTTCTCATGCTTCGATACAGTATTAAATAACACAACGTTTCCCTCTTATTTGTAGTTCATGCAAAACTGAAAAGCAATTATTAAGCAAAGGAACAAATTTAAATTAGCTACATGAATACCTCAGGGTGCTACAAAGAAATATTTTCATTTCTCAGCTACAAGACTGTCTTCTTAACCACAAAGCCTTATTATTCATATACTACAGAAATGAAAGTCCCTCCAAGCTAGGGTATATTTAATATCACAGAAAGCACATCAAAAACAGAGATCTTATTAAACTGAAATTACTACCTGGAAATACATAAGGTGTATCTGGTGAAGGGAACAGCAGTAGGAGCTTTTCCTGTTCACCTACAGGAAAGGCAGCCTAATTTTCATAGGAAAAAGACAGGAAGGCTTAAATTGAGGATATCTGTAGCAGGGGCAACAGGAGATATGAGACGCAGTCACTGTCTCCCCTCTGAGTAAGGATCTTCCCCTTCTTTAAAAACCAGGACTGCATGCAAGGTCCTTGTCTTTAGCCTGCCAGCACAGAGGAGCCTCTCACTTTATGCTTTCCCTCTGTTAGCAATCAATGACAGGACTAAATAGAAAGTGATCCGAAGGCCCCTAAAGCAGGCATGAAATCATGGAGGAGCTTTCCCTAACTGGTCTTTACCATTTGGAGAAAAACAGAATTGTAGATCTCCCATTTTTTTCATCTCCATTCCTAAATAAAAGAACCTAAAACCTCAGAGCTGCAACATCATACTCCAGGAACTTAAAGTGCGGTTCGTGATGCATTTGCCATTATTTTACAGAGATTCTGAGGATAAAAATGAAGATATGCTTTTCAAACAGATAAACACTACACAGTTCTAGTGGGCTTACTAGCAAATATATAAATATACTTATTTGAGGGAAAGCCACTTTCCTCTTTCCCTTGACCCCATTCCTTACTTTATTGAAAACAAAAGTGAGTCTCTTTATGACAGTGTTATTTGGTGTCTAATTCAATACTACACTCATTTATGTTTCTAAGCAGATGTGACAAAACATACACATAAGGGGCGAAGGAGGATTAAGAAAGTCCCCATGGGATGCCTGGGTGGCTCCATTGGTTAAGCATCCGACTTCGGCTCATGGAACCATTTCATGGTTCATGGGTTTGAGCCCTGTGTCAGGCTCTGTGCTGCCAGCTCAGAGCCTGGAGCCTGTTTTAGATTCTGTGTCTCCCACTCTCTCTGCCCCTCCCCCTGCTCGTGCCCTGTCTCTGTCTCTGTCTCTCTCTCTCAAAAATAAATAAAAACATAAAAAAAAGAAAGTCCCCAAATGTAGAAATTACATCACTTAAGTTACCCTTTATAAAGTTATTGAACCACATGCAGTCAAGCCCACATGGTTGTATTTCATGTTATTTGTATTTTATGTAGATAGGAAAATATAGTAGTTAATACATGGGTATTTAAGTTAGTAACATCTAGCTATGAATCCCAGCAGCTGTGTGACCTTGGTTAATTTATACTTAATGCGATTGGCAAACCTCAGCGTGGCTTCATGATCCCTGTCTCCTGGTGTTCCTGTCCTGTATGCTCCTTGCCTTGAGTGTGGACAAGACCTGTGCCTTGCTTCTAATCTAGAATACGACACAGGTGACAGAATGTTAGTCTTATGATTGTTATATTACATGGCAAAGATGATCAGATATCACCTTGTGATTATATTACATTACATAATACCCTTTTTTTAGCAGACTGGCGCCAGAGATCCTCCTTGTAGACTCAATGAAGTCAATGCCCATGTTGGACAAGCTCATATGGCAAAAATCTAAGGGTCACAGTTGTACTGCCACAAGTAACTGAGTTCTGCCAAGGACCAGAATAAGTGAGGACACAGATGCTTCTCTGGTTGAGATCATACCCTGGCTAACACATTGACTGTAGACCCTGGGCAGAGGACTCGGGTGAAGCCCAAGTCCTGATCCAGAGAAAGAATATGAAACAAATATGTATTGTTTTAAGATGCTAAGTCCGTGATGATTTGTTATACACTTACCTAATCCTCAGATTCCTTACATGTAAAACGGAAATAGTAGAACCTCCCAGAATAGTCGTGAGCATTAAATGCAATACTTTTTTAAACACGTACATCCAGGATCTTACTCATGGATAGCTCTCAAAAATAAGCAGTAATATTATCACTGCTAGCATACAAGAAAGCTAAATCTCAGAAGAGTGAAAACAAGATAAAGCCTTAGGAAGAGGTGAGTTCTACCGATGTTCATAGTGAAGATGCAATCAGAGAAAGTACTGATTGACCAAGACCTTGACAAATTCATTTTTATTACATCTGATTTTTGGAACAGCAGTAAACAAAATGGAGAAATGGAAGAAATTGGTCTTGAGCCCCTCCCTTCATCTTTTCAAGCCCTCCCCACTTTTCTCCCCCCCACACTCTTTCAGCTCTTACATGCTCAGTTTTTCCTAGTAGCTATGTATGGTGAGGATTAAAGAATCTATCTCAAAGTAGGATATCTTATAAAAGCTTGAGCCACACCAAAAACACAATTGCTTCTTCTGCCAGAATATAAGAACTGCTGCATATTTGCACAAAGGGTTAAATTAAAATTACTGGGAAATGTATGTAAGAATATGAACATTTTCATAATATATAACAATTTCAACATAGACTTCATACATTTTGTATAGAGAAATCTGCTGAAAAAGCATTCATGTTCTTTAATGGCAGTCTGAACTATCTTCCTTACTGCCTTGATCTTGAAACTGAGCTTTATTTATTACTCTCATTTTGATTTCAGATCATTTTAATTACCAATAAAAAGCTAGTACCAACACTGAATGGATTATTACTTATGTGGATGCATTTAAAGCTAGAATAGTTAGTGGCCTCATTCCAAAGGTTCTATAAACCATTTTTATAAGTGAATGCTATCATAAAGAAATTTGGAAAGAAACCCTGCTATTAGTTGGAGAAAGGCAAAGCAAAGAACGACTAGTACTTTAAGTGTGTCAAGTACAAATCAACACCATTAACCTAAAAGTGTAATATTTCATCCATCCCTCAATTTCATTAGAAGAGAAATCATCAGTGAAAAGACGAAGGATTTCATTTCTATCCTGTCACTTTAAACAATGAATTAGAAGACATTTGAATATCGGCAGTGTAGAAGGCCATGGGAAAGAATTTTATAGTCTCAGTTCATTCCTATAGAGCAAACAGGATGCTTTCCAGTATAACCACTCACACAGGAACCACTGAAATTGATATCCTAACTGGCAAATTAACCAGGATCTCAAGAACTAAGTAGACTACGTAGGCCATCCCAAGGGGTATATTTCATATTCTGTAATGACAAAGATTTTGGTACTCTAGAGATGAAGTGATAAACATTTATTTAATGGATTATAAGAATATCTTTGCTTCTGAGCTCACATAAATCCCTATGCCTGTGAAGGCTTGAAAAATACTTGAAATGTTATAATAAATCAAACTAATGCAAACTTGCCTTTCACTAAAATGGGGAATTAGAGTTTTGCCTGTATTTTAAATATGAATTTCATAATCAGAGATCCTAGCTAATTGGGAAGAATGACTAACAGCCCCAAAGCACCCCAAATGTCTTTTATGCTTCCTTTTATTAACCCTATATTCTGAGGCATTTACCTCATCAACTTGTATGCTGATGAAGTCCAATAGTTAGCTATTAGTGATAGCTCAGCCACTAACTAATTGTAAATTAGGTCAAACCACTTAATCTCCTTGACGCTTTGTTTGTCTGTAGTAAAAGGAACCATTTCCTTTACTTGTGTTCTATAATCTGTATAAAGTGTTTTAGGGGCCCTTTACCCAATCTACAGTTTGGTTTGAGTTTAGCAACTCAAAAAATGGCATCATAATGGGAAATGCAAATGTGGCAAGTTTTCCTATTTCCATCATGTCTGTTCAGCATAATCATAGAGTTCACAATTATATAGCATCTACAAATAAGTTTACATGAATGGAAAAAGATACCAGACAAAGCAAGAAAATCAACTCCTTTTCCAGCAATACACTCATCAGTCACCCAAGAAACAAGAACATAACTTTGTTTGGCAATGTGATAAACACATCACTTAAGATGTTGATATTTTTTCTTTAAAACATAAAGATATGAAATAATCTTTAATTTCCACATTTCTTTTGCCATTTTGTGTCATTTCAGTTACCACACAACAATATTTTCTCTAGCTGGAGTACTTTAAAATAAAACATTGTTCTCTTGGTATCTATCACTTCATTTGATTTGTAGATTGCTTTATAAGCTCTCCTTAAATTATTCTAAGCTAACTTTGCTTGTTTCCGCTTATTTCCATGCAGTCTTAAATTCACAACTTAATAATACTGAAGTGCACCTAACTCATTTATATTTGGGGAAATATGCACAATAAAAAAATCTTTATGGAGGCATCTGTGCATTACAAAGTCATAATATTATTCTTTAGTAAAAGAAGTGACATTGCATAGTAGCAGATGTACTTATAACTAATTAGACTCTATTACAAAACACTCTAAAGGTGACGGATTTCTAGAAAAAGAAGACATTTCTTGATGAGAAGAATCTATAGTGACTATCAGAGAATTCTTTTCTGATTTAAAAAAAAAGCCATAGTGAGGAGAAATAATGTTGAAAAATTAAGCATTTGAAAAATAGTGACAAGAAAAAGGTTCAGAGAACAGTGCATGCTCTACATTCATAAAAGTGTGACAGGAGGCTCTCAAATGCTAGCTGTGGCTAACGGGATGTGGCTACATCACTCAGTGCACATGACTGGAAATGGTACACAGGCATACAAGCAACTACTTGGTGGAACATCGAAACATGAATCGCAGCCCCGTTAATTAGAAAGCGTAGAATCTGAGCAGAGGTAGAGAATCCATTTAATTCAAGTCAAACTTAAATAGTTCATTTCCCATAAATTCCAGTTGTCTTCATAAGAAAACATTCACCATGAATCACATCTGAGTTAATTTAACAATGATCACAAGAACCAGAATAACCAAAGAAAATAGAGTGTTTATGCTTACACAGATTGGGGTTTACAACTGTCCATTTTCCCTACAATTGCTAATGCTTCTTCTTCAGTGTATACTTAGCCTAGTAAGTGAATTTTTGGGTAAATGGCTTCTTGATCTTCCTTTTTCTCCTTTGTGGTTGTGGCAGCTTGAGCAAACTGTTTCTCACCTCAGTCGTCCACCTCAGTTTGCTTATGCAAACACACAGTTATAACTCATTAAGTCACGCATATATAGTCACAAAAACAATGAAATGGAATTGTAGAAAGAAACAAACAACAGTAGAAATAGCTCTAATTTATCAGACATCATTATCATCATTTTATATAGTGCTGAGCTGGGCACTTAATTTAAATAGACGTCGTCTCTGCAACCTAGGAATTTATGAAATAAAACATAAATAACATACTCTCATTCTATTCCAAGAGGAGAAGAATATAGATTTACCCTGTGGGCTTCCTAATTAAATCTAAGCATTAGGACTGTAAGATAAACTTGTCATTAGCTTTATTCCATATCACTTTTCTTCTTTTTGACTCTTGCTCTCTATCACTCAATAATTTAATAAGACTTTGGGAATGAGAAGGCCTACAGAAGGTATCAAAAAGGCGAATGTCCTCAAATATTAAATAACATGAAATAATGGAAGCTGAGACGAGACTAGAAAAAACAGACACATGGATGATGTGGAAAAGGATAAAAGTCTCTTTTATAAACCAAACTAGATAAACAAGACAAAGAAGGTAAAAGGCACTGTTTGCATGAGCAAATAATCAAAAAGTGTAAATTAAAGCCAAGAACACAAGAAGAATGAAGAATATTTAAAAAAAATTATAATAGAGGTCATGGGGCTGTTTAACAAAATATTTTTTTTCTTTTTTTTCTTTTTTTTTTTTTAACGTTTATTCATTTTTTGAGACAGAGAGAGACAGAGCATGAACGGGGGAGGGCGAGAGAGAGGGAGACACAGAATCTGAAACAGGCTCCAGGCTCTGAGCTGTCAGCACGGAGCCTGAAGCAGGGCTCGAACTCACGGACCGCGAGATCATGACCTGAGCTAAAGTCGGATGCTCAACCGACCTAGCCACCCAGGCGCCCCAAAATATTTTTTTTCTAAACAGAATTATGGCTCTACCGACTCAGCAAGAAAGACCAAATTAAGACAAATCTTAAATAATTCAAACCTACACTATGTAAATAATTGAAACGTCTGGCTTAAATTGGAATCTTCCAATACTTTTATTTAAAGGTGAAATGTTGAGGGGCGCCTGGGTGGCTCAGTCGTTTAAGCATCTGACTCTTGATTTCAGCTCGGGTCATGATCTCACAGTTCATGAGTTCAAGCCCTGTGTTGGGCTCTGTGCTATGACAGCGTGTAGCCTGCTGGGAATTCTCTCTCCCTTTCTCTCTGCCCCTACCACACACTCATTCTCTCTCTCAAAATAAAGAAATAAGCTTAAAAAAATAAAAATAAAGGTGCAACGTTGAGTAGCAGTAGCATACAAGTGCTGCACAACAACTTGCTAAGAAGCAGACCAAGTACCACAAACAGAATCCTCCCCACTTGAAAGGACACAGAAGGTAAGGCCTAACCAGTGATCTGGCTACCGAATCACTGACCAGATCTAGTTTCATGACTGATCCGGATGTAATAGGTTTAAAGATACATGTTTCACTAAGTTCTACAGTTGCTTTAATTTTACACTTTATTTTGTGCCAAGCCCTTACAAGAACATTGAAGCCACCGCTTTGCTGACTAATGTGTGGTCTTGAAATGCTTAGATATGCAACCACATTTGATATTTTATTTCACTTGATTTAATTAATTTAATGCTATTCTATTGTAAGTCCATATGGTAAATAACATATTTTTCAAATCAGCCAAATGAGTACTTAAATAAAAGATTGATGTCACTTTAATTTCAATGTTAATAGGTATTTGACAAATATCTGTTGATTATCTACTATGTGCCAGCCAACGGGACTAAAATTCTTCACCTAACTGTTTAATAGGGATAACATAGGGAGAGTCTTGTTTTGTTTTGTTTTTTTTATGTTTATTTATTTATTTTGAGAGAGAGAGAAAGAGAGAGAGGAGGGGCAGAGAGTGCTTTGCCAGCACAGAGGCCAATGTGGGGCATGATCTAAAGATCATGACCTGAGCCAAGACCAAGTGTCAGATGCTTAACTGAGCCACGGAGGTACCTCCATAAGGAGAGTCTTAAAGAGTCTGGGTGAGTATGCATTACTTTTTCAGATTAAAGTACTACAAACTTTCCAAATACCTGACTATTACTTGGCCAGTGCTCTGAGTGGAAAGTACAGCCCTTTATCACTGTGAAACACTGGAAGTATTGCTTCACGGCTAACACACAAAGTGAAGGTCGGAGTAGCCAAGTCAATACTTGTTTGAGCACGTGCCTCAGGGTAAAAAAATTCACAATGAAATTAATGTATTCGCTGTTAGTTGAATTAGCAACAATGCTATTATTTTCACTTAACTTCCAAACTGGACAAATCAAAGTGAAAAATATTAAAATTCAATAAAAACATGATTTAGGGGTGCCTGGGTGGCTCAGTCGGTTAAGCATCTGACTTAGACTCAGGTCATTATCTCACGGTTCATGGATTTGAGCCCTGCATCCGGCTCTGCTGATAGCTCAGAGCCTGGAGCCTGCTTCAGATTCTGTGTCTCCCTCTCTCTCTGCCCCTCCCCAACTTGCATGCGTGCTCTCTCTCTCTCTCTCTCTCTCTCTCTCAAAAAAAATGAATAAACATTAAAATTTTTAATAAAATAAAAACAAGATATAAAATAATTGATTAAAATAACTGAACAAATGATTTCCATGTGAACTTTTCTCCTGAGACCTCTCTGATAGCATAATATAAAAGACTGAAAATGAAATACAAAAGCATTTATGAGACAGGGAGAGAATCCACTAGATGAACATTTTCTTCTAGATTTAGGTCCATGTATAATAACAAAGGTAGTTCAGCAATAGGGGACAATCTCCTTTAACGAGTAGCAACAGGGTTACAGTACTCCTATTTGGAGGTTAAATATCCCCATCTTAAATCACAACAATTTCCTGATCATCTGAGGGAAGGAAAGGAGAAGACAGGGAACTATAATTATCAAAAACATGAGAGAATATCTAAACACAATAATCCATAAATTTTGCTATATAATTATGAAACAAAATCACAGCTCCATTATGTGACTGCATACACATCTGCACATTTAGGCAAAGTGCACACCAATAACAAAGATAAACTATGAGCTTCATCTGATGCATCCTCCTCTTCTGTCTTGAAGCCTTTACTTATGACATAGGGTGGGGTGAGGCAAGGGCATTCAATCTGAGGAGGGGGCATTGCAAAGAGTCCTAACCCAGCCCTGCTACTACAAAGGGGTCACGAGGAGAAGCCTTTATTTCCATCAGCCCCTGATCAATTTCTCCATCATTAATTCTCTTGGCAGAGGATGAGAAATGAGTTGACTTTTGCCATTTTAATGAAGTTAAGGCACCCATCATCCAGTCACTTCAGTGCTTGGTCTTGTTTAAGGAATATATTTCATTTTGGGAATATTTTGCCTTAGAGGAAGTATCATTAACCAGTCAATTGTGGACCCAAATCAGGTTAATTCTGGAGCTCCAGTACAAGCTACCTGATGTGCCTTCAGATCCTTTCTCAATATAGATGATTAAGGAGTCATTGGAAATCATCAGCATGTAGAAGACCTTTTCTCTATTCTCTCTCTCTTTTTTTCCCATCTTACAACTAACAAGGGCAAATATGGGATATAAGGAAATGAAAGAATCTCTCTCTCAGTATGAGCTTAGCGACACACACATCTAAAGTAATATGGCTCCAGGGTGGCAAACCAGAACTGGCTCAACCCAGGGCAGCGGTTGTCTAAAATACCCCTAGTGAACACTCTGAAGTAAGGGTCATTCCCTCTAAGCCACAGCAGGTTAGTTAGCAGAGTAAAGCTTTATCTGTTATGAGAATTCCTATGTCAACTTCAGTGAATGCCTACTCCCAGGGGCTGTTCTGCCACAGACAAAAGTGATGTCATGCACCTCACAGCCAGCTCAATGCAGGGAGCTGGAGGCTGATGCTCTGAGAACCTTGTATTTACAGCTCAGCCTTGCCAGCACCAATGAGGTACGCAGAGCAGATGTTATTTTCCTCATGTTTTTACACTCGTTTGGAAAGAAAGCTTTTTCTGTTCCTCTTCCAAATGTCTACCACATTATTACCACTCTTTATTAGCTATTGTTACATATTCTGTGTAGTAGCCAAGATTATTATGATGATAGACCTTTATTCACAATGTGAGTTAAAGTACATTAACTCGGGTCAATGATCAGCAGTCTGTCTTTATTTAGACATAATTTTGACGTCTTAGAAGATACCTCATCCTTGACATACCTCTTATTATTTCCCCTCAGAGAATAAGAACAACTCATAAACAAGAGATAAAAGCAAGATTTGTGAATCATTTTCCAAATGGGGGTGGGGAGAGAAAGATCACATTAAAGGGATGCCATTTTTTTCGTATTGTTTGTTATACTCTTTTTGTAAGTTGGATTCTTGGGAAGAAAAATCTGCTTTCACATAGTAGCTTAGAACTAATAGTTCCTCTAAGAGAATAAAAGTCAAACTACCTACCCCCTTACCAAATAACTTAAAAACAGAAAGAGATTTGGACACTAGGAGAATCTCATGGGTCCACTTTTCCATTTTCTTAAGGAGACATAAGAATATTATATTTAATTGAAAATATAAAATAGACTTTTTCAACATCAATAATTTACGAAAATACAATGTTTTTAAAAGATTTATTGTGCATTGACAAAATACCCTTTGAAGCGGGAGATTTTGTGAGCAATAAAGGACACATTGAACATAATACCCAAAATTTTCCTTTGTAAAAATCGCATCTTTTTTTTAAGTTTATTTATTTTGGGGGCGGGGGGGGAGAAGGAGAGTGCATGCAAGCAGGGGAGGAGCAAAGAGAGAGAGGGAGAGAGAGAAAGGGAGAGAGATAATCCCAAGCAGGCTTCACGCTGACAGTGTAGAGCCAGGCACAGGGCTTGAACCCACAAACCTCCAGATCATGACCTGAGCTGAGATCAAGGGTCAGATGCCCAACCAACTGAACCACTTAGGCACCTCAAAATCATATCTTTAGACCCTCCCCCACCACTGCCAAGTAATCAAGGAATCGCACATTTCTTCTTTATTTTTCAGATCACTTAAAAATAGACAAAGAATTTCATGCTCAAATAATTCTAGATCTTCCTGAAATCAGGATTGCCAGAGAAATTGTTAAAAAAAAAAAAAAAAAAAAAAGCAATCATCATCAGTATCTGACCAGAGTATCTGTTTATTCTCTTAAATGTAAAACAGAAACAAGTGGTCTTTTTAAGATACTCAATGCACTGAAAATAACCATGCTGTAGGAACCAGACTGTTACCACCACAATCAAAGCTACTTCTCATGCTCTTAAATGCAATTAAGCCACAGAAAAAAATTACCATGAAATGTGAGGCTAAAGAACTGGGGTTGAATATTGCTTTCCACTGTTAAGAACAGCCTATTCTATCAGCCCTACTAGGAGCATTCAGGCATATGCTACGTCATCAAGAACATACGATATGCCCTTGATTTATCTAAGCAAAATAATAAACGTGGCATCACTGTCACACTTTATGTTCAATAATTAGTGTCCATGTTTTAATTACCATTACTCTAAGATACTTTAAAGATCAATCAGAGCACATAACACATAACATGCAATATTGCTCTTCTTGAACATTCTTTCAAGTATTTTCTTTGGCAAAATGAACAAAAAAGCCTACACCAGTTTCTCTTACACATCACCAGTATTAATGTAATTCAAATTCTCACCCAGTTGCCCCTTACCCTAGACTCACCTCATTCTCCATTAGTGCTCTAATTCTTACTTTATTAGAGCAGAATAAGCGTATCATTCAGAAGCCATTGAGCCTCGATCCTAAGAGTGCCCTTGCATGAAATCAATATGAAGTGCCCTGCTATTGGTAAGACGTTTGATAACACAGAAGTCAGTTAAGGATACCTAAGCCACAACTGTTTTCCACGATTTAGAAGGGCAAAATATTAATGATACTAAAAGTCTTCCTTTACATTGCAAAATTATATTCTATATCTGTATCTCAATTTTCAATGCAATTTTATATACAACTGTGCCATTGATTACCTCTCACCTCCAAATCCACTGTCTACACTCTACCTTGTGATGCTGGGACTGAGCCTCTCAAAACCATAGTCTTGTTTTTCCAGCTGGCTCTACGCTAGGCTCTTCTACCAGGAAGTGCTAGTCAGAGACTGAGAAAGCTGCAGGAGAAGGAAGGCTGTCCTTCCCGTGGGCCAGTCTTCTTGCAGTTCTAGAACATCACTCGACCTATACTTCTTTACACAGGGAGCAACTGTTCCTTTCTGCAGCATACGCCAAAACCAGTGTGCAATGAGTGCAACATCTGCAGCCCTACTGAGCCCTCTCAGAGATGGGAGCGCTAGCCTGCCGTTGTTCCCTCTACAGAGTGGGACATTTGGTCCAAGCTCAATTTATCTCTCCTGCTCCTTGACTCCAAGGTTCTATATTTTAGTAACTTCAAACTCATTCCTTTGTTCTTCCAGCTCTTGAAGTGGCTGCCACCTCCTGTAGTTTCTACCTTTGTGATAGTCTTATCCCATAGAAACATTATGCCTACTTGATCACTTATATTCAGTGCTCAATATGTGTTCACTCTCTACGGTCAAATAATGGGTGTGGTCTCTGTCTCTGGATTGGGTCCTGATTGATTCAATGACCCTACATGGGCAGGGAGAGCTGGCATTATTGTCCTTACTTCACAAAATAATATCTTAACCCTGGGAAAGAAAAGCCTGGAACTTGAACTCCCATCTTCGAACCCCAATCTTGGCATTCTTTCCATCAAAAATGCTTCCATGTATCAACCGAATCCCAGTCCTTCTCATAGATACGCTGCATATACAACAGAACAACATAGGTAGAAAGTATATAAGGTGACCCAGATGAATATGGCTATATAAAGTCAGATTTTTATACAAAGTCCCAGGTTAATTTTTACAGAAAAGTTCTTTAATTTCAACCCATTCTAAAAAATTTTCAGAGTTTGGGCTAAGATGTATTTTCGTTCCTATAGTATAACAAACAAGCATGATCCATTCAATTTGAGCCCATTGAAGAATGTCAAAACCATACTTGTGAGCTCATTATTTTCTATGTAGCTTTAACAGTGGAATTGCAAAAGCAAAAGCAAAATACTAAATAAAACGTAGCTCTCAGTATTGCATTTGCTTGCTGCCAAATATTCTATAAATATAAAAACAGATCCTGGAAGCTGCTGTTTAAAATGAAAGTAATGAATATTTCCTGATGGGGCGTTCGGCAAGATTTTCCAGACACGGGCTTCCTTACTCTTGTTGGCCAAGTAGTATGTTTTTTCCTCCTGCCTGTTCAGTGAATGTGCTTCTAAAAGCTGCTTTGTGTTCCTGTAAATTATAGGAATTCCTTTACGATAGGCCCTGGCAGCAAAGCCTAATCAAGTTGAAGAAAGCACCACAAATACTTCCCAAGTGGCCTTCTTCCAAAATTGGCAGCATTAAGACAGCAGCAAAAATGTAAAAACAGAAACTACAAAAGCAAATACATCAACTTTTGTTCTTCCCTCATTTCTTTCTAGATCCCCAGGACTGAAAAGCGAAGAAAAAAAGATTAAAAGTACAATTGCATCTGTACTACCTATGCTATATAAATATATTAAAATATTCTATGAGATGAAATTCTCACTATGAAAGATATAGAGGGGCACCTGGGTGGCTCAGTCAGTTAAGCATCTGACTCCTGATTTTGGCTCAGGTCATGATCTCATAGTTCCTGAGTTTGTGAGATTGAGCTCCGTGCCAGTCTCCACAATGACAGTGCAGAGCCTGTTTGGAATTCTCTCTCCCTCTCTCTCTGCCCCTCCCCCACTCCCTCCCTCTTTCTCTCTCTCAAAATACACAAAAATAAAAGCAAAACATAGAGATAAATATAGATATTACTTTCTACACTAGAAAATATTCCCAAGCCTTATGTTCTTCTGTCTCACCAGGAATTTAACAAATTCATCTGCTAATTTAATATGATCAAACTTCACTTCTCTTTTAGTGGCTTATGGCATATCACAACCAGGGAACAAAGTAAGAAATGAGAAAACTAACAAAAGAAACCCTTCCAGCTCTCTTAATTGCTGACAATTAATTATATACCTATGAAAGAGCAACCCCCCTTTTGTAGTCCCAACATTGTCAGGATTGGCCATTGAGAAACTGATGTTAAATGACCACATCTGAGTTGCCTGTGTGAGTTGCTGGACACCGCCCACTGCATGAGAGGCAACATCCTACAACGGTGATGTGCCAAATTATCCATGGAAGCTTTAGCTGATGACAAGCAGCCTATTCGATTATGAACAGAGTAGCTTGGTAATATAGCTCCAAGTTCATTGCTCTGTAGATAACCAAACCCCCATTTACTTGACTTCAGAGATTATCAGATACCTTAGACCACAGAACCCAAATGTGCTAGCACTAAGCACACATTCAACAGTTACAAACTAAATGTATTTTTTTAATGTTCATCAAAAAAGAAACATCAAAGTATCTATGTCTTCCATCTTTAACTGATGAGATACAATTGTGAATATGCTACCTACATCCTGTTAAAATCTCTAAAGGTAATGAATAGATATCATGCCAATATTTTCATCAGGGAATTATCAAGACCTTAAAAACACTAAGACCTGTATACTGCAGTTTTGTTTTTTGTTTTCATTTTTTTTTAACTTGTGTGTATAAATATTAGCCTCTAGGGGGAACTCTAGGCTCTTTACCTTAATTTTCCCAAAGGCTAAATCAGGAAAAGAGGAGAAATCTCCATTCCCCTAAGAGGAAATGATCTGGCTAGTCGGATTCCAGGACATTGACGGAACCATGTTTTGTACGACTGGAGCTTTCAGAGGGTTTCTAAATCAGCATAAGTGATTACTTCTCTCTTCATGCTCTCTACTCCTTTTCTATGGCAAGCAGGCTGAATCACTGCCCTGGCAAACTCCACCCTGCACCTCCACCCCCACCTCTGTATGTATCTATATATGTACCTATACATATACATACACACATATACATACATACACATGCATATTCAGGTGTACCCAGGATTATCCAATTATTGCCTTTGCTCAGCTATCCATTTCCAATTTCTTGAGGGGAAATATCATGCAAAGAAATAGTCAGCACTACTGCTCCCCTGGCCATCATATCATAGCACTGTAGACCTTTTCCTGATTTCTAATAGTATGCAGGGAGAGTATAGGGTGTTTATTTTTAAACTGCACAGAATACCATTAACTAGTTTTGTGAATTTGGGCATATCCTCTTGCTCTACGAGTTCCACTTTCCTCACTAAATGGTTTCTAAAGTACCTTCTGGCACCAACATTTTATGTATTTTTATCTTGATCAAATTACTTCCAATGCTAAGTGAAATTTTTTTCAACAACTCTTGGCCATCTAAGTCATTTCCCCACTGGGTGATTTCAATGACCTAATATCACTCAAGGTCGTACAGCAAAACCCAAAATATCCAGTAAACACATTAGAACTAAAGTCAAGTGCATGTGACTAGTCAGCTGCAGAGACCTGGAAAACAACAGCCCAAAACAACCTAAACAGAAACATCTCAACAGCAAAGTCATAGTCTGCCTTGAATCCAGCATATTGGGTAATGTGTGACAGGTCCTCTTAGAGCCTTGGGACAGGGGCTCAGCAAATATGCATGCTGACTCTTACACCTAAAAATGCAGTGGAATGCACAGATACTTTGCACAAATCATCTTCCTGACTCTACCAGCAGCTTTTCATCCATAAGCACAGGGCAACTCAGAACAGGTTTGGATGAGCACAGCCCATCTATATGTAGGAGATATAAGCTTTTCACAGGAAAAGCAGAGGAGGAGGATTCTTGTTATCCCATATACTTAGAACTCTCACTCATTTCCATTTTGTAACTTTTATCTATCCTGGACACTCAAGTAATAAACTTGCCAGAACAATTCAGGGAAAGGAAAAAGAAGAAAATTAGAATCATGAATTTCAATTCTTCCAGAAAATCCAACTATCAAAATTAACTGGCATTATGAAATACAAAGCAAAGAACAATCTTAAATGCATTAAATCCAATGCCCTCACATTACTAATTAGGGAACTGTAACTCAGAGAGGTCCAATCTTCACCACAATGATCTTTATTTTGGGTTGACCTTAGATGCTATTAGATGAATGGGAAATTCTGCATGGGCACACTCCAGAGTTTAAAGCATCAAGCTGGGGCGCCTGGGTGGCTCAGTCGGTTAAGCGGCCGACTTCAGCTCGGGTCATGATCTCGCGGTCTGTGAGTTCGAGCCCCGCGTCGGCCTCTGTGCTGACAGCTCAGAGCCTGGAGCCTGTTTCAGATTCTGTGTCTCCCTCTCTCTGACCCTCCCCCGTTCATGCTCTGTCTCTCTCTGTCTCAAAAATAAATAAACATTAAAAAAATAAATAAATAAATAAAGCATCAAGCTAGGGGCACCTGGGTGGCTCAGTTGAGTAAGCATCTGACTTTGGCTCAGGTCATGATCTCGCGGTCTGTGAGTTCGAGCCCCGCGTTGGGCTCTGTGCTGACAGCTCAGAGCCCGGAGCCTACTTCAGATTCTGTGTCTCCCTCTCTCTCTGACCCTCCCCTGCTTATGCTCTGTCTCTCTCTCTCTCTCAAAAATAAATAAACATTAAAAAAAATTAAAGCATCAAGCTAAATAAACCCACCTACATAAGCCTGGTATATCAGTTACCCATTTCAGCTTAAAAAAAATCTTGATATTTAGTTCCTTATAACATTAATTATATATTATTTCTCATGATTCTGTGAGTGGACTGTACAGTTTTGTTCATCTTATCTGGGCTCACTCATGAAGCCCAGTCAGCTGGATGCTTGGCAAGGGCTAGATGCTCTAAAATACCCTCACTCATGTGCCTGGGGCCACAGCTAGGATGTCTGCAACAGCCGTAACATCTAGGACTCTCTCTCCATGTGATCTTTCATCTGGGCTGTTTACATAATACTCGAAGCATTCCAAGAGGACAAAAGTAGAAGTTGTGAGGCCTCTAGAAATAGAGGTTCAGAAAGCCCATTAAGTCACTCCTGCTAGATTCTGCTGGTCAAAGTAAGTCACAAGGATGGGGCAGATTCCAAGGGTGGGAAAATAGACTCCACCTCTTTATAGGTGGAGCTGGAAAGATTCTGTGTCCTATATAATCTACCAACCCAAGACAGAAGAGGTTAAATTAGATGCAAATTTGATTTCCTTTGTTTTCAATAGAATATATCCTTAGGGACAGAGGTCATTGATTGATGCTTTCAGATCATTCATTAGTTTGAATTCTAACAAACAGAAACCATGTCAATATTATGCTTCTGTCCAATGTCTACATCATAACTGGCACTCAATAAACACATAATCATAACAATAGGGACAGAAGTGTACGCAGGCAGTTTTCACCGAAAATAAACCAGATTTGGTAAGTTTATTTATTAAACACATATCCTTATCTATTGTGAAAAGTAATGACATTCTCAGCTGAGGAAAGCAATTACAGTTCTGCCCAGAGAATCTTTATAATACAACACAACAGAGAATCTAAAGTTTCTGGCAAAACTAAGACATCCAAGGCAGGCAGTGTCTAATTGTGCAAACTTTATGATACCATTCAGCATACCAGAACATGGGGCTAGGAAAATCAAAGGTTTTACCCTTAAACCTTTGTCAATTAATTTCATTGACAGAACCCCTTTTTATATAAAGACAGTCTTGATCAATCCTACTACTACTGATCCTTTCTTAACCTCAAGAGAAACGGACAGTATGATACAATAAGATGCATACTCTTTTAAATGTATCTATTTTCACAGGTACTGTAGGACTACAAATATGAGAACTATGCAGTTTTATTCTCAAGAATGTTTAAGGTTGTAAGGGAAAAAATAAAATAGGACTATTCACACAATTAGTTGAACATGTATGAGATGATACAGTGCTGGAGAAAAGGGACAAATTACAGCCCAAGTTCGAGGGAAGAAGATATTACATTAAGGGATCTAAAAAATGTACAAAGGTGGTTATATTTGCACTAAATCTTTACATATAGGGTAAGATTTTTGCCAGGACAGATGGGGAGGAAGGAAGTCTAGATAGAAGGGAAAGGGGAGAGGGGTGCCTGGGTGTCTCAGTTGGTTGAGCCTCAGACTTCGGCTCAGGTCATGATCTCACCTTTCCTGAGTTCCAGCCCCACGTTGGGCTCTGTGCTGACAGCTCAGAGCCTGGAGCCTGTTTTGAGTTCTGTGTCTCCCTCTCTGTCTCTGTCTCTGTCTCTGTCTCTCTCTCAAAAATAAATAAACATTAACAAAAATTTAAAAAAAGGGAGAGGGGAGAGCAGTGAGTTAATTAAACAAACAAACACAAATGAGTGATTGGTTTCATAAGGATGTAAGGTCTAAAAAGAAAAAAATTCATGAGAAAAAAGAGCATAAATGTAGCTTACAGACAGATTATAAAAGAATTTACCTTATTTTAGAAGGTAAAGGGGAGCTGAAAATAAAATAACTAGAGTGGTATTTTTAAGAAAATCTTTCTGATAGCAATGAATACGGTTGATGACAGAGGAAATGAATGGTTAGGAAGAGAGGTTAGGCACCTACCAGAATAAACTAGATGAGGATTCTAAAGGCAACAACCATGAGGAAAAAAGATCAAGAACAACAATGGACAATTTACATGTGTAAGACGACATATGATCTCCAAGACAGGGGTCAAGTAAGGAAAGAATATAAATCTTACACTAATGTTTGAAATGAGGAGGAGACAATGTGAGGAAAACATAGTCAGCTTCACTATTTTCAGTTATCTAGACCCTAGTTCCTAGAGAATGATGTTATGCTTTGATAGATCACCTGATGAGTCTGGGGACTTCACTATGATCAGTACATGACAGCGGTGACAAAGCATGGAAAGGAAGGCAAACTGCAGTATTGGAGCAGCTGAGATGACACGTATGAATTCGTGGGAGAATCCAGTCAGCATGGTTTCTCCAGCCATAGTCAGTACTCTAGGAAGATGAAAGTACCTAAACAATGGAAATTATCCAGGCTGAAAACCAGAATGAATCAAGTAGAGGAAGCGCAAGAATCTAGGGTTTTGCTGAGTATATGATTGAAAACTCTCATTCTATGGTTGTGGCTGAGGAAGGAGACACAGGGAGCCAGATTCAGAGGGCAGACTTGAGCAGGCAAGTGGGAGCAGGTGGAAGTGCTGTGGATCCTGGTTCAAGGGGAAAGCAGAGACCAGGCTCTGTAGCCCTGATGAGGAGCTGGAGGTGAAGAGGCCGAGGCAATCATCACCTCTCTCATGAGCAATGCACAAGGGCGGGGGGGGGGGTCAGGCAGTGCTCATGACTCATGGCTTTCTACTCAAACGTCATCTACAGGCACCTCACCTTTCTGTAGGAAAGCCCTCATATTCATGAACATAATATGGGCATTTTTGCTGTCCTTTCCGGCATTAGCATCTTCTCATTTTGTGCTTTAGTCTATTGTAATTTTTTATTTCCTGACCTCTTAACTAACTTGTAATTAATGTCAAACACATAGACAACTAGAGAGGATAAAAAAACATAATATAGCAAATATCCATAAACCTACCATTAATCTGATAACATTTTGCCATATTCGATTTAGTCCTACTTTTTATTTTTTTATTTTATTTAAAAAAAATTTTTTTTAAGTTTATTTTTGAGACAGAGAGAGACAGAGCATGAACGGGGGAGGGTCAGAGAGAGAGGGAGACACAGAATCGGAAGCAGGCTCCAGTCTCTGAGCCATCAGCCCAGAGCCCGACGCGGGGCTCGAACCCACAGACCGCGAGATCGTGACCTGAGCCGAAGTCGGACACTTAACCGACTGAGCCACCCAGGCGCCCCTAGTCCTACTTTTTAAAGAAAGATACAGATAAACACATTACGTTTTTTGTGATTCCTTTCTCAATCCCATTTCTCTTCCTCCAATTCCAAAAATAGTAACTATCCTCAACTTAGTTTTTATTGTTCCCATGCTTGTTTTACATCTTTAGTAAATATGTGTGCATCTGTAAGTTTTTATTTTAGATGTCTTGGTTTTTACAATGTATGTAAAGAGTTCATTCATTTGTAACTGCCCTAATACTATGGATATACAATTTATTTATTCATTTTATGTTTATGGGCATTTATATCTCTTGTAATTTTATACTAATACAAAACAAAAATGCTGCAAAGAAATTTTAGGAGACTGTGTGGCAACCCTGCTTGAACATTATAATTATCTAGAGAGTTCAAAATCCAGATCTAGGGCTATGCCAGCCATTCTGTTTTAGATCATGACAAACCTACAAAATGATCATATTTATAGGGTGCAATAAAGAGAAGAGGTTGCTCATAGATAGTCAAAGTGCACCAGTCACTTCTGCCTCACCAAACATACCTGGCCATTCTAAGGGCTGAGAAGAGTCAAGTCTCAATGGATTGAAAACCCTTCCCAATTTCTAGCACAAGAATGTGTAGGTAATACTGGCTGAGCAGCTTTGCTCTAGAGCAAAGATTCTCAAATTTGGCTGCACATTAGAATCTACTGGGGAGCTTTAAAAAATCTGCTTATGTCCAAGCTATAGTAGAGGCCAATTAAGTTAGAACACTAAGCAGTCAGATCAAGACATCAGCAATTTTTTAAATCTCCCAGATGACTCCAACATGCAGCCAAGGTTGAGAACCATACTGAGCAGCATCTCCCAAACTCTCCTGATTATGACATGGAACACCTGTTGCCAATGCATTTCTCAAGGCCCCAAACTCTTGAGTTGCGAGTCTGGGAAGCTGCATGCTTAAAGATGCCTCAGGTATATACCTAGAAACAGAATTGCTGTGTCTCAACTGAACAGTGGTGAGAAAGCTACGTTAGAGCCAAGCAAGTAATCTTGCCTTTATAAATAACATCCTTGTCTAAGTGGCTGTTTTGACCTATTGACTTCAGTGATCAGTCTGTTTAGAATTGGAAAAGTCAGTTCAGATCCCTCAGAAAAGGATCCCAGTTGAGTGTCATTAGCCTTCTGAGGCGCTTCATATAGTAGCTGTTGCTGGTGTTGTTACATCACACTCCACGTGCATCTACCATATTGCCCATTGTGCTGGGAAATAACCTTTGAGATTCCAGCCATGGTATTCTTTTCTACTTTGTTGAAAAGGTGGCAAAGAGGACTGATAAAGAACAGGCTCTGGAACCTGTCTCTTTAATTGTCTTTGGTCTCCACTAGCAACTAAGATGTGTAACCCTGGGCCACACACTCAACGGAACCACGCCTTGTCTCCTTCATTTGTAAAAATATGTCACAAAAATGATAGTACCTACCTACCCTCATGTTATTGTCATGAAGATTAAATCTATAAATAATTAAAATGCCTACAATTTAAGTGCTTACAGAGGTAAGTTTTACTATGATGACTATTACCAGTTTGCATTTTCCAGTTCTCCCTTCACTTGGGTATTCTCTCATGTTTATCACCTGGAATTCTTCCCATTTTCACCCATACAAGTTCCTTTATTCTTACTGATTGTAGCAATGGAAAAAGAAAGTAGCAAAAATACCAAAATTATGAAGCCTTTTATCAGATAACAAATCGCTATGTATGTTTTCCAAAATATATTAAGTACCTTTCTTTCCTTTTTTGTCACCACCATGTAAATAACATTGAAGAGTTCTTAACTCAAAAATAATACCTTGACTGTATCTACTTTAGTTTAAGCTTTGTGCTATCCTGATTCAATTTTTTTCAAGGATCTCTGGATCTTGGTATCCCATAACCTACTGTAATAACTTGTTGTAGAAGCTAAAATAACCCTCTTGGGCAAGAAATTCATTTTCATGTCCAAGTTTATTTGGTCATGCTTAACTTTTAATGCCATTTTCTCTAAGTTTGGATTGTGTGCCCTTTTAAAAAAATGGGACTTGTGATAACTATCATTACTTAGTATTTATTGTAGAAAGAATTTCAAGTCTTTAAAAAATATACTAGAATGTTAGAATATGTTTTCTTTTGAGTTACATTTCATATTATAAGAGGAGCTTGTCAAGAAATAGTAAAGGAAATGTTATTTGAGGTAATTGTAATCATAAAATGACCCCCAAGACAGATACTGAGATCAGGATTCTTGTAACATGTATACGAATTCTGGATCTAGTGTTAATATAAGCATATTTCACACATACTGGTAACTAAGCTAATTATTTCAAAGGCTGCTATCTAGAAGGATGAATAAGCAGCCAATCTAGCAGATATAAAACAGGTGAAGTTATAAAATTTTCTCACTTATGATTATTAACAATATTTACTACTTTGTCTTCCTGAGAAGCAGCTGGTCATCTAAAGCCATCCGTATTTTTGTGCTGGATAGAAAGGTGTCAACAGTCAAGGTATTTAAAAATCATCACTATAGGAGCAAACATATTTGAAACCTGAGAAATTCACAGAAAGGCACCCTGAAAATACATCTCAGACATTTTTATTTTCAAAGACTATTTCCTATTACAATGCCAACTGTAGTTACTGATACACTGAAAATAATTAATACTATAATCTGGCTGTGAAGAATTTAGGTCATTTTAGTGATGGGATAATATCTATGTTAATTCTGCAAATCCCATAGGATCCAGGTCAGAGATCTACATACTACAAGAAAGGAAAACATAATTTTAGATAACAGTTAAAGATGATGATTATGGTAACTACAATGCGATGGAATACTTTTTAATTATGTCAGTTCACAAAAAAAAGTGATTTCATTTGTAAAATGTCAGGTGGAAAACGCAGACTCCAAATCCAATAGCCATGCAAATAGTTTGAAAAACCTACTAAAGTGATTAAAAATCTATATTAGTACCTTTCTTGTAGATGCTGAGTTTACACCAAGGGTATATATTTATACATACACATCTATGTGGTTGTTATTTCATTTCGTTAGTGTATACGTGTCACTTTTTGTGTACATCCTTTGAGTGTCATCCTTGATATCCTCTCTTTACCTAACCACTTTATCCTATTGTTTCCTAAGTCTATAATTGATTTTGTCTCTTAAGGATATCTAAAATACAACCACTTGTCTCCATTCCACTGCTGCTCTGCTGGTCCAGCCATCATCATTTGCTCTACTTGTTCATCCCTAACCTCCTTTAGTCCATATTACACATAGTAGCTAGAGTGATCATTTGAAAATACATATAGAATTATGTGTCTCTCTACTTAAAGCCATTTGGTGGTTTCCTAACTCAGATAAAATTAAATTAAAATATCATCAAGACTCCTATCCTACTGTATGGCCAGCCTAATCTCTAGCAAAGGCATGGATAGTTTTGGTAGAAGAGACACTGTGATTTGCCCATCTCCTGTTAATTTGCCACTTCTTCCTTACTACCAGAACCCCAGTTTTGTTAGGCGTGGCAATTTTCCCAGCTTTCCTTGTCATTTAGAGCTGGCCAGCAGATTTCAGTTGATGATATGTAAGTGGATGTATACGCTGAGGGACTTCAAGTTTCCAACTGAGTATCACTTCCTCAAAGACACTTTCCCCAATTACCCTTTATAAAATTAAATCTCCTCCTGTTAATATCTCAAAATCCAATTTCTTCTTAGCATTGATTACAGTTTTTAATCTGTTGGTTTGTTTGTGTCTATCTGACTTCTCTGCAGGTTCTGTGAGAGTAATGAACATTTATGCCCTATTTATTGGTATATATTGTCATCTACCACAGCAGTAGATAAATAGTGGGCATGAGAATGAATAAAATAATGAATTTTGTAGGTATTTATCAACATTATAAACTATATTATAAATCCATTATGTCAACAGACTTTGGTCTTATATTTATTTTGTTTAAGGTATCACGCTCAGTGATGGGGGAAATATAACAGTAAATACAACATGACTTCAAAAAGTACCAGGTTAGTACAAAAGAATAACATATACATAAACAACCCTAAAGGCAGCAGGTGATATAAACATGGAATAGATACTACAGGAGTTCAGAGGAAGGAGAGATCCCTAATGACTGGAGTGTAGGAAGGTCTCCTGGGAGCATGCCTAAGTTGACCATGAAGTTGAGGATAATTATTTCAATGGAGGTAGAAGATGAAGGTGAGTGAGTAGGAGAAAGGCAGACCAGAGTGAGAAAGCTAAAAAGGCATTTCCAGAATTGCAGGTTGTATGTAAGAAACTTTAGTAGCTCATAGAAAAGAAAAGAAAAGAAAAGAAAAGAAAAGAAAAGAAAAGAAAAGAAAA